>NW_004457297.1:7958-11414 GCF_000313135.1 Acanthamoeba castellanii str. Neff | reverse complement strand
ATGACTAGCGAGGGGGGGGAATGGTGGTGGACGGTCACGGGGTACGGTTAGGTGGTTGGAAGACGCCAACCTAACAACAACAGAAGCGAAAGGCGCGAGGGGTGGGCGGTACGCTTACCAAGGAGGTAATAGCGCCCGTCGGTGCCCAGATGGCCTTCGATGTCGCCTGGCCCCACCAGAGGCACCCCCTGCTTGCCCACCAGGTGCTTGCGTAGGTTGAGGTACTCTCCGAGCAGCTCCATCATTTGGTCCAGCTTCGCGTCGCCCACCTTGATTGTGTGCCCTGCATCGTTTGAACCTGCGATCGATGAATGCACAACGGAGGGCGACGAACGAACAGCAGCTGATGAGTGGAGAAGGAGGAGGAGGAGGAGGAGAAGGAGAGGGGGAGGGGGAGGGGAGAGTGTCATCGTACCATACTTGAGTGTACCTGGCCCAATTGGGAGCAGGCAGATGGCCACCAGTCTGAATCCCTTGTAATCGATCTGTACGTGGGTGTGGGTGGGTGTGTGGGTGAGGGCATTAAAATATCCACACGCACCTACACCATACAAAGTAAAAACAGCACTATTACTGCCGCCTTTTGGCCTTCCAGTAGGCGGGTGCACGCACCAGGGCGATAAGCGGGTGGTGGAGGCTGGTGATGGTTGCGGTGGTGGACGTGCAGAGACCTTGCAGCTCCAGGCCTGCAGCCTTGATGGCGGCATCATCGTCCGGCCGATCGCCACCGTAGAGCCACGTCATTGGCTGCGCGTTCCAAAGGCAGGCGAGGGAGGGACCACCGGGAGGGGAGAATGAGGAAGGGAACGGGGGGCACGGCAAGCCAGGGATGGCAATGTGGTGGCGCAGCACCTTCTTGGAGACCAACGGGTCGAGGCAGAACTTGAAGAGGATGCCCTGCACGATGTATTTCCTCCCGCCGGCCACCCCGCCCACCCCGGCCGGTTTGATGGTCTTCCTGCACACGCACGCGCATACCCCAACCCACACATCGTCATGGGGGGGTGGAGGAGTGATGGAGGTATGTGGGGGGAAGGGGGGAGGCGAAAGAAGGGGGCTAAAGAGGAAGGGAAGGGGGAAAGGGATGAAGCTCGGTGTACCGGTGGTCGGGAACGTTGAGTTCGTTGATGATGATCTTGGCGTAGGTTTCGGCCTGCCGGACAAAGTCGTTCATAAGTCGCGCAATGGTGCGCACGTCCTCGGGTTTGAGGTTCTTGAGTCCCTTGCTCACCACGCTCTGATACTCTTCGTTCCATTGCCGAACCCCGTCCATGTTCTCCCGCTCTCCCTTCCCTTTGGCGACAACAGCTGCTGGCTCCAGCACGGTGAAGTCGCCACCACCTTGTGCAGCCTTGAGCTGTGATACCACGCGCTGGCGAGACTTGTCCGACGGGAGCGATGCAAGCAGGGCCTCCACCTGCATCACGGCCTCCTCTTCTGACGAGAAGGGGCTGGTACCACGCGTGCTTCCACCTTTATCGCTGACGGTCGACGGTGGTGCCTTGGAGGGCGAAGCCTCCTCCAGGAGATCGGGGAAGTTGCCCACGTCGTCACAAGCCTTGCCGTGCACGGGAGTGGAATAGCCGTCTGGGACCTGCACGAAGGGCGAATGGAGAACGTCCACGCAGGCACTGCTCTTCTTTTTGATTGTTGGGCTGCCTGCAAGGCAGCGGGTGGGGTCAACGTAGGGCGAGTAGACGTAGGGCACGCCGGTGTCGTCATATGTTCCACCTTCGCATTCCGCCGTAATAGCCGAATAGAGGGATGCAGCGGCGTCCTGAACCGGCGCAGAGAGATCCACATAAGAGGACGTGAGGGTTTCTGCTGCGCATGCGTCTGCCATTCTTGTTGGGCGTGTTAACGAAAAGCCTAGGACCTAGTAAAATATAAAAAGTAGCAGACTCCGGAGCTTCAGGTCATAATCATTCTTATAACGCGGGCACGGACATATACGGCTTTGGCGGGTAGATGGGTCCCGCACCTATGGTTGCTCCTCTGCCGGTAGTGAGATCCTACAGTACCCTCTGCGTTGCTACACGATCCAAAAATGACAGCACATTGTGTGTGCTAGATTCCTTGCCAAATACAATTGAGCACTTTTAATTCTATCTCAATGCAGTGTCATCTAACTGTCACCTTTGGTCTACATCGTAGGAGTCCAACCGCGCAGCGTAGCCGTCCAGACAGCAAGCGCCCGGAGCTGGCGCTCGATCTCGCCCTTCACCTGTTTGTCAAGCAGCTCGCCGGTGGTGGCATCGAACTTGCCCGGTGCAAAGAAGTTGACCATGACCTCGGGCTTGGGCAGCACCGGCATGGCCACGTCCAGCAGCACCTGCCTCAAATGATACTGTGCTCTGCTTGTCCCTGTTTGCGCAGCGATAAGAAAGGCGAGAAGAGTAGGAGAGGAGGGGGGGGGTAACGTTACCAGATACACCACCAGCGCCGAGTATGGCCACTGGCTTGCCGGTGAGGGGCGTGCGACGGTATGGACGCGAAGCCCAGTCGATGGCGTTCTTGAGGACGCCCGAAACGCTGTAGTTGTACTCAGGGGTGGCGATAAGCAGCGCGTCGGCTTCGGCGATGGCCTGGCAGAAGTGAACGACAGACTCAGGCATGGCCTTGGCCTCAACGTCACCATCGTAGAGCGGAATGTCCTTGAGCCTTTGGTAGATCTGAAAATTGATGTGATAATCTTGCGTAGATTGATTCAGACGCGCAGCCGACGCGGCCGCCGACCTTATCAGACCGCTGTTGCTCGAGCCATGGCGCAGGCTTCCCGAAATACCCAAAATCTTCAGCGACTTGCGGCTAGCCATGGTACAGTTAACAGTTGTTGTGAACTGTTGCGAGGTTGGTTGAAAAAGTGGGCTAAATAACCGTCTCACAAGGGAAGACCAACCGTGGTAGCCTTCGCCGCGGGGTTACCTTTCCTTCCCGCACCAGGTCTTGTTGAAGATTTGGTAAATGCCAGCATAAAATCATGATTTCACTTCATACACAGGTAGCCTATGAAACAACTACCAAGCCAACTGCTTGCAGCCTTGTGACCTTGCCTACCATCACCACAATCACCCACCAAGTTCTTGCAGCCATGGTGAGGAGTTTCTTCTCAGGGAGGTTGTTTTCCCAGCCCTCCTTCATCCACTTCCTCTCCTTGAGTGCCTGGGCCTTGGCAAGTCAGACCATGCAGACTCTTTTCCAGCCTGATGTCCACAAATGTCATCCTCACTGAGCAACCTGTGCCAACACCCAAGCCCAACTCCACAGAGCACCTTCTCAAGGTGCACACCATGGCACTGTGCATGGGCAAGCTGCTATGGGCCTGAAACTTCCCTGTTCTAGGTGGTGCCAAGGAGCTCATCCCATGTTACAATGTGGCCAGCACCATGGTGACTGCACCAGCAGACTCAAGAAGACACAAGAACTCAGCAACAGTACATGATCTTTTGTTGAGTA
>NW_004457297.1:4199-6533 GCF_000313135.1 Acanthamoeba castellanii str. Neff | reverse complement strand
AGCATTATGGGCTTTGAAAATAGCATGTATGCAATGGGGCAGTTACCACCTTCAGGAGCTTCAACAGTTCCTTGTTGTTGGCCATGGCTGATGGCAGGGTGACTTGCACCTATGCATACACAACAACAAAAACTGTAAAAACCAGACACTTACTTTATCACATACACATACACAATGACTACATGTTTGACCTACCAATACTTAGTTTATCATGTACACCTTCATGATCTGGAAAATCAGAACTTTGCTTGTTTTGTGTAAGTGCTCCTCTGAACACCCTCAAACTGCACCTTGCTTTGAATGAACTTTGGAAGCAGAACAAGGAATCACAGATCAAGGCAGGCTGGACACCAGTTGAGGTCCAGTGGCATGTGGTTCATGATGAAGGGGAGGTGAAAGAAAGACAACAAAGGTGCCCGGCCGAAGCGGCCCAACCGGCCCCCGTAGGGAGAGGGGATGACAGCCGCCTGTTCCCTGACCAAGCCCGAAATTCACTGGACTGGCCATCAGACTGGACTTGAACTGGATGATTGATTGGGGGGGGGGATAAGGTGAAAAGAATGAAATAAATGATAAAAACACAACACATGTTGGCCTCATGTGCAACTTCTTTTAATGGTCTGCCTGGGCACCAATGGGCAGAGTACTGTAATTAAAGTCGGCGTGAATGAGTAATGTCCTACTTAATTTATATTCATTTCTTCCTCAATTACGACACCTTTTTTATTCTAAGCGCATTTCTTATGAATGTCCCACAGAGAGTGCAACCAAGGAGGAGCTCAAGGCGTTCTTCGTAGAAAAGTACAAACAGATCTTCACCGTCCTGCTCACTCGATTTGCCGATCTTGAGTCCTCCCAGAAGAAGGGTGCGTACACTTCCTCTGCCATGCCTGCTACTTTGTACCTTGGCACCACCCTATTCACGCACGAACCTGTGGCGCTGGTGCGTGGGTGGTATGTGGTGCGTGCGTTGGTGCGTGTCGTGGTGGTGGCGGTGACGTAGTCGCTGTTCCTGGTGTGGATCAGGTCGGAGGTGACCACGGAGGCCATGTGGCAGGACTTCAACGCCAAGCTGGCGACGCTGGTCAACTGGAAGGCCACGCTCACGCAGTGGGAGGAGAAGGTGCTCCAGCTGACCTACATCCTGATCGAGAACACCTACCCCAAGCCCATGGTGCCCGAGCCCAAGAAGAAGAAGGGCAACGTCGCCAAGGAGTCCGAGGACAACAAGGAGAAGGAGCCCAAGGCCACCACCGGCGGTGGCGACGATAAGAAGAGGCAGTCCGACAGGCCATGCTCACCTCCTCATCCTCCACCAGCATCGGCTCCACCACCCCCATGCAGTTCGTCAAACACTCACATCTCCACCACCACCATGCATTCCTCACACTTTCCTTGCGTTGGTTACAATGACAGGCCGAGGGATGCGCGCCTCACGTCCATGACGTGGAACCAGCTGAAGATCCAGACCATGTGGGACATCACCCTGCGTACGTCATATTATAAATACTTATAATATAAATATATATAGAATATATATATATAAAAGAAAAATATGCGCGAATAAATCCTTGAGGCTGATGCTTGGAGTGTTGATGGTCTACAGACATTCTGGGCAATCTGTGCGACATCAAGGACCCGCCCAATTTTTCCACCGCTATTAGCTGCGTCAGCCAGGTATGATTCTTCTTTTTGCAGCCCAACCCGGCACGCAGCGCAGTGATCCCCATCAGCTGACGTGCGATTTTCCTGTGCTGATGCCGCTGTTGCTGTTTGCAAAGGTGGTCGACCTCATGTGCGAAGCCGAGGACAGGCTGGAGATCACCGCCAAGGCGCCCATTCCCCTGCAGCAGATCTTTCTCCCCTGGATTCTCAAAGCCGTCAAGGCCACTCACAAGCCGCTCAAGGAAAAAGGTTCACTGATTGCTTTTCTCCTTGATAACTTAACTACGCAACATGATCAAATGCGGGGGACCCTTTCATGAGCTTGACTGCGACTGACTGCAAGGCTCGATTGATAGAGAGCGCGACGGCGATGCATTTCTACACGCTGCTGGACGGGCTCATGGCGATCGGCCACTCGGCAGTGCTCGAGCTGCCGGCCAACGTCGTCCACAAGGTCTTCCGCGCCCTCGAGTTCAGTCTCCTCGGCGATGAGGTAATGAGCGCCCCCCTGGCTTTGCCACCATTACCAACACATTCCACACACGTGGAACGTGTGGGCGTTGTAGGTGGATTGCATTAGTGGAATGTGAGATTCAGCTGGGCAACCCGCTGGCGGCGCTGGCCTCGCATTCGTCCAGCTTTGCGGGTCTGGCGGTCTCAACCATCACC
>NW_004457297.1:2478-4178 GCF_000313135.1 Acanthamoeba castellanii str. Neff | reverse complement strand
TGAACCACAACTTGATTTTACCACCCAATCATGACCTCAAGAGATTTAATCATGATGAGGTGATTGGTTGGTTGGTTACAAGTGGGTGGGAAGGTGGATGGTGGCAGAGAAGGGTGCTGTGTGGCAAGACGAAGTTGCACCACTTGGCCAGCATGTCCTCCCACAAGATTGGGTGCAGGAAGTCCTTCCAGCCCCAGGCCATATTGCCCACCACCCTTCACCAGGGAGCAGGTTGTGCTAATATGAGGGCAAGTCAAGGTGCTTCACACCCTTCACCAGGGAGCCCACATTGACTCCCAATCAATCTTGAGGCTGCACGCCAGCTGGCTCAGGCCTGTGGCTGAACCACCAGCCATCCATCATGTTTCTAGAAACAATTCTGCAAGTGAGCCAGATGTCACCATACTGGGGTGGAATGGTGAGCAGGAGATGTACCTTGGGTCACTTTCCCCTTACCACTCTGAAGGTTAACCCTACACTCTTTCTTTCCAATCTTTCCAACTTTTAAAATAAACTCCTTTGTTCACTTCCCAATACATCAAATAAAACTTCCTCCACTGGGTGTTTTCAAGTGTGTGAATGACAAATCACCACCATGCAAATAAAATAAAGAACACTGGCTACCCCAGTAATCCTCACATTGTGCCAATCTTTTCTCATTACACCACACCAAACTAATTTGACTTTGACTGCTGCCCCAGTTACAGTATCATATCTCTCATTATGATGGAATTTTAATCTGCCATTTGTTAAAATAAAAGCATTTTTGTGTTATCAAAACCATTTTTATGAGGTTAAACTGACAAACAAAATCACTTTTCAAAATGACTGGACCTCTCATTTCAAATGACCACAAGTTCTCTGTGCTTTGCAGATGGAAACAAAGGATTGTGGCTTGCTCATGTGCCACTGTGGCTCTTGTGACCATACACTCATAAAAATAGTTTTGACAACACAAAAAATGGTTTTAATTTAAGAATAGCAAGACAAAATTGGGAGCATCTTGAGAAATGGCAGATTAAAATACCATCATAATGAGAGATATGATGCTGTAACTGGGCCATCAAGTCAAGGTCTGGAATGACCAATTTCTATCATGTACATGTTTTGGTACACTTACTTTATCGCGTACGCGTACGCGATGACTACGCACATTTTTTTTCGGTACTTTCCTGAACGGTTGGCACACAGAACCATAAAAGGAAAAATCACAGCTGCTGGAATTTAACTGGACAAAAAGTCAATTTTTATTCTTTTGTGTTTGTCACATCTCAGTGTGGAGAGTGCCCTTCATCTCTTCCTTCTTGGCCTCCTGAGGAGGTGGCTGCTCACTATGAGGGTGGCCTGGAGCTGCTCTTTGTCATTCACTTGATATTAAATTGTTGCAGCATTCATCTTCACATGTTCTGTGGGGCAAGGAGGACATAAATTAGCAAACATTCTATTGCATACATGTACATGATAGAATGTCCTGCAGTTTCAAAGCATTATGGGCTTTGAAAATAGCATGTATGCAATGGGGCAGTTACCACCTTCAGGAGCTTCAACAGTTCCTTGTTGTTGGCCATGGCTGATGGCAGGGTGACTTGCACCTATGCATACACAACAACAAAAACTGTAAAAACCAGACACTTACTTTATCACATACACATACACAATGACTACATGTTTGACCTACCAATACTTAGTTTATCATGTAC
>NW_004457297.1:0-2390 GCF_000313135.1 Acanthamoeba castellanii str. Neff | reverse complement strand
GCATTGTTGAGCTCAGTGAGGGCAGAGAGGGTATCCTTGAGGATGGTGGTATTGAGCTGAGCCAGGAGAAGAGGAAGGGGAGAGTCAGAGGGACAGAGGTTGAGGAAGGAATAGGCACCCATCCATGGAGAGGCAGAGGAATGGTAGTCCTTTGTGAACATCTGCACATCTTCTTCATGACAGGAGAAGTGGAAGACATGAGGCCTGGAGGTTCCCTGAACACCATGGATATAGGGATCCAGCCAGGATTTGATAGCCCAGCACTCAAGAAGGAATATAGGCTCAGGGCGAAGGTATCACATACATGTACATGATAGAATATCCTCATTAATCATGCTCACAACTACCATAAATCACCAGTGTTTTTATTGTGTATGTGTACACAATACTCATCACCTGTTTTGCTCACCTTCTCCCTTACTCCAGTATGGCTGTCATGAGCTGGGAGAACAAGAACAAGTACATGCTGGCCTACTGCCACTGGCTGGTGTTCAACAAGGTGTTTTGATTAATCACCATATCCTTCCTGCCTGTGGGACACACCCACAAGGATATCAACCAGATGTTCTCAACCTTTGTGATTGGCATGAAGTATAATCCACAGGTCCTGACTGTCAAGGCTTTCAAGCAAGGTCTGCAGGACTGGTATTCTGCACCCCAGCTGACCAGTATCATCACTGCACACATCCAGAATGAGGGATAAAGGAATCTCAAGTACTGGTGTTGCGGTGAGATCACTTAGATCCTCAGAATCACTCCCCAAGTGTGTGTCAGGGATGTCATATCCGTTTTCCAAAAAAGGGTCAAAATGCCTGTAAGAAAAAAGAGATGATTTCAGACAGGATAGTTATTGTGTACATGTATGCAATGATTTTGTGCATGCAAGTGGAGAAATGAAAATGATGTAAATGTAGTTAAATCATTGTGTATGTGTATGTGATGATAAAATAGGATTTACAACGACATGTTACATATTGTCATGATAAATAGATTTTCACTTGGTACATCAAAATTTTGATAAAGAAGGTCAAGAATTACAGGAAAAATCAAAAAGAAGTATGGGACCAACCAGGTATCACCATCCAATGCTTCCATGGGTGAGCAGTTGAGAGATGTGGTGGGATGAGAGGGTAGGATAAGAATTGAAGTTAGTGTCAACACAAACCAGTCTACCATCTAACCAGCAGCCAATGACATCTTGCCCATGAAGACAGTGAAATTTCAGAGCAGGCTGTCACCATTGGTGGCCTTGAGCCTAACACTTTTTAAGAAATGCCTGCAAAAAATCTCATTGGTTGAGTGTAGTCCTTTTAAGGCTGAACATGGTACAATGGTCATTATTCTTTTCCAACCTACACACAACAACATGAGCAACAACCTTACCCAGTCTGCAAGTGGCATTCTGTCCATGGTAACGACCTGCCACAACACAGCTGAGCTTGCCAAGTGGATGGTCAAGCAACCAGAGTGGAAGAAGCAGAAGGAGAGCGACCTCAAGAAGAAGAGCCTTGGCGAACTTCAAAACATGTGCACAGTACATCAATAGCACAGTTTGTTTAATGAAAGTAGTGTGATTTAATGGAATCATGTGTCTTCCACTTCAGAATTACTTCACAAGTGTGGCAGAGGTGGAGAAGAACAAGGCAAAACTGACTGAATTGGTATGCACCATCCCATTGTGTATGTGTATGTGATGAAATCTTATTAGCATTTATAGACACAATTTCATCATGTACATGTACATGATGAAATATCATTTTAAATATACAATACAACTAATTTATGGCATCCTTTCATTTCACAGTGTTGTCTCATCATAATAACAGTTGTTTCATTATACTCCATATTTCCATTCTATTCAACAATATTGACTCTTATAATCAATTATAACCACCATTTTCTCAGTAATATATCATGTATGTGTACACAATAGAACAACTGATATATTCTCATCAATGAAGCTCATTCTTGACTCTCAGCAGACCATACCTGAGACTCAAGAGCAAGAAGCCAAAAAAAATAGCACCACTGGAGCCAGCTCCACCACAGAGATGTCACAAGATTTGCTCAGAGCACCTGAGGTAAGTGTGTTTGATTTTGAATGAAATGTAGTCCTTTATAAATCTCACTAATCCTGTACTTTCTTCAGGTTGATGTGACAGCCCAAACAAGACCTGCCAGCGAGGAGCAAGTAACCCTGCCAACTGCCACAGTGACTGATGAGGAGCTGTTGAAGCTCCTGAAGGAGGTATGCTTTTCATGCTGTTTGTGAAGCCAATTATGCACCACAACTGCAGGACGTTCTATCATGTACACATACACAATAGAATGTTTGCTAATTCATCTCCTCCTAGCCCACAGAAGAGGAGCTCTCCATGCCTCCAGAGGAG
>NW_004457298.1:0-21231 GCF_000313135.1 Acanthamoeba castellanii str. Neff | reverse complement strand
GATTGGGGGCCACACTTACCAACTTCTTGGGCAGGCACGTCCTCCATCTTGTGTGTTTGTGTTTAAATAAATATGTGCAGGTGCGCGCTTTGTTTTGTACAGCTGACTGTTGTGCGCGTGGTGTGTCAGGTTCTCGTGCAGGCTACTACGAAAAAGATGCAGAGAGAGAGGAGAGGTACGTGTTCGTCAGGCTCACAAGGGGACCTGGTGAGCGGTGTGGCGTGGGTGAGACTGCCGCCACCGGAGCAACCACTTTCAGCTGCCAATCAGCGTCTCGGGGTCGAGCCAAAATGAAAAAGGAAAATGGGCGGCCAAAGGAGAAATCATAAATAAAAAATAAAAAAAAAGCCTCTGTGGTATTTGGTGGTATTAACAAGACGTCGATGAAGATGATGAAGAGAGCGGGTGGTGGTGGTGAGTTGGCGGAGGCTTGTGTGTGCAGTGGACACTGTGGGAGGTGTCTTGCCAAAACTTGGGGGAACGTCGTGGGGCCTGAAGGGTTCTACTGATTGGATTCATTGGCGGCTTCAAGGGCGAGAGCAGCCTGCAGCTTGACCCTCTCCAGCCCGATCGACATGCGCTGCCCTCGACTGTCGGCCACGTGAGCGCAGAACATAACAGAACATAACATATATACATTAACATATATACAATAACATATATATATATATATACGCGCAGAGCGTGAGAAGAGGCTCGAACTCGTGCGAGTGTGGGGGCGACGTACTTGCTGACCCGGCTGAGGGCTGGGGAGGCTGGGCGGTTGGGCGAAGAGAGCGAGGAGGACGTGGGAGTGGCGGCCGGGCTGCTGGCGGCGGCGGCGGCGGCGTTGAAGAGGAGAGGAGCGGGGCTGGTGCGGCCAGGGGTTATGCTGCTCCGCCTCCAAAGCACCGAGCTGGCGGTGGCGGTGGCGGGCTGGGGCGTGCTCGGTGGCGTCACCTCCTTCGACTGCTTCGTTTCCTTCTCTTTTTCTTTCTCCTTCTCCTTCTCCTCCTTCTCCATCTCCTTCTCCTCCTTCTTCTCCTCCTTCTCCTCCTTCTCCTCCTGTTCCTTTTCGCTCTTGTGCTCCGCCTCGGCTCCCTCCCGCTGCTGCTGGTGCTGGTGCTGCTGTTCCTCGGCGAGCGGGTGGTGAGCCTGTGCCGGCTCCTCGTTTTGCACCGTGCTCGCCTTGTCCTTCTCAGGCACCGGGGCGGCTTCGGGGATGGAACACAAAGACCACGTGAGCACACAAACATACAATAAATAGTTGGCACTGCGTGAGATTCAAGTGTACCGCTGGAGGCCTGAACGGATGCGTGGTCGCCCGAGTGCGGTTTGGGGCCTTCGGAAGAGAGAGGCGGAGAGGGCATCTGGACAGGCTCAAAGTCCAGCCCCTCCCTCTCCTTGGTGTCGCCATGCCGCGGCGATTTGCCACTGTAGCTCCCGAGGAGTCGGGCAAAGTTGTTTCCACTGTGAGCTGTTGGTTCGACAGGGATGAAGGGCGCGGGTGCGTACGTTGGGCGCTTGTGGTCGTCCGATCGCCACGAGAGCAGGTTGCCGAGCTTGTCCCGCGTTCGCTCCTTCTTCTCCTTTTTCTCCTTCTTCTGTTTCTTCGTTGCGCTCGGTTTCTTCTTGTTGTTCTCGTCGTCCTCGTTTTCACTCTCCTCCTTGGCCTCCTCCCGGCCGCTGTTGCGCTTGTCCTCGCTGCTCTCGTCTCCCTCGGCGCCATGTACACTCTCCTCGTCTCCTGGATCGTATGCAAGAAGAGTAGTATGCATCAGTTCGTCGGCTCCGGGCGGTGGGTGAGAGTCAAATGAAGGGGGGGGGATATGAAGGTGGTGATACCTTCGCCTTCCTTGGTGTGAAGCCAGTTGTAACAGAAAGTGCACACCCGCACGGCCTTCTCCGTCTTCAGCTTGGAGAGACGCGCCTTTTTGGAGCTGCAGCTGCCACACACCACCTTACCGCAATTACTGCACATTGCGGTGAGCAGGATGTGGTCATTTACCGACACACACAACACACACACAACACACACACAACACACACACGACACACACACGACACACACCTCCAACATTCAGAAAGACTTACCGACAGTGGTGTCTGCGCCGGATGACAGTAAATGGAATTCCGCACATCTGGCAGTCGGTTGCCTTGTTGTCGGGAATCCACACGGGGGCGCTACACACATGCCACACAGAAAGAGGCCTCTGTGAACACAAAGTGGCCAGCCTACAGAGAAGGGGGAGGGGCCTACCCTTCGTCTTCGCCCGTGGCAGCGCCCTGGGTGGCAAGCTGCTGTTGCAGATCCACCATCCACGCCTCCTTCTCTTCTCGCGAGCGCCCATACACCGTGAACGACTTCTCCGAACTGTGTGCGAGCTCAACACAACGTTGTTGTCAGGCAAAGCGTTCGCGCACCCGGGCAGGAAGGGAGAGAGTAGGTGGTGCGTGCGTGCCTGATGATCTGGAAGGCGTATTTTTCGTCGCCAGAGTCGGGGATGTCGCGCACCTTGAAGGTGTCGCGGTTCTTCTCGCCCTGCCGCCCGCTTCCAAACTCGATCATGCGGTGGAACGTGTATCTGTTGCTGGTCTTGCCGGCCGTCTCCCTGGTGTACACCGAAGCCTGTACATGAACCGAGGGCGTCGCGATAGATTACTAAATTATTCTGGGGCTGCAAGGGGTCAGCGATGGCGGCGGGGGTGCGAACCTTTTCGGCTTTGTCGGCGCCCACAAGCGATCCGTAGACGAGCGCGTCGTTGAACAAGAAAAACCAACGCTTCTTGGGCACCTGACGGGGGGAATTCGCCGCCACAAGAACGAGCAGGCGCAGGAGATGGGCCGGGTGAGGGCCTGGTGGTGCATGCTGGCCGAGATGGGAGCAGACTGTCACTTACCTTGCGGCACATTTTGATCAGCGCGCCTTCTCGCACGAACACGCGCCCCTCCTTGACGAGGCACTTGACGTTGCCGATGAAAGAGGCCTGTATCTTGTACATCTTGAGGAAGTTCTCCTCCTTGTCCATTTGCGCGTTCACCTCGTTGGCAATGCGCGTTATCTGTGTTTTCACACCGAGGTAGTTCCGTGCGTAAAGTGAGTATTGCGCTCCAACACCATGGCTGATGGTGGTCGTGAACTCAGGCGCACCTCGGCAATAGCTAGAGTCAAGTTCTGGTAGTCAGGGTGGTCTTCTGGTGACCGCCTTCGCAGATCCTGCCATAATCACAGAGCCAGGTCAGTGCGCGAGCGCGTTTGGGTGGGCGGGGTGGGCGGGCGGCGCACTTCGAGGAGCATTTGGTAGCGAGGAATGCGTTGGACGGGTTGGATGAGGAGCCCCAGGAGGTCCAACCTTCGGGCTTCCATGTTGCCTTCCTTCTTGGCCTTGACCGCCTGTTGTGAAGAGGATGTGTGTGTCACAATGCATTGATTAACAGAGGCCGTCACGCATGCGCAGGCACACACTACGGGCGGCGGTTGGGTTGGAGGCGTGCCTCGCAAAAGTTGACGAACTGGGCCTTCTTGCCGAACTTGGACACCGTCAAGATGGAGGTCTTGTGGTGAGCCACGTATTCCATGTACATGTTCAGCTGGGGCGCCTGCACGAAACACGCGCGAACGGAGGAGGTGAGAAGGTGGGAGAGTCGGGCACCAAGGCACGCGTGCAATGCTTCTGAACAAAGAAGAAAGGGCGTGCACCGTTTCCAAGAAGATGGGAGCTATGCATTGCGTGGGAGACCAATTCCGCCCGATCGCGTCCTGGTGCAACAAACGAACGTGCGTCAGTCCAAAGATGCGCACAACAACAGGGGGGGGAGAGAGGCAGGGGGGAACCTCGAGTCTGGCGAGCAGTTTAAAGTTGATCTTGTGAAGCTCTTCCAGCTTGGAGAACATGCAGGGGATCTTCTTCAGCGGCACCACGTCGCCCTTCTTCTCCGCCAGCCGCTTCAGCGGCAGCAAGTACTCCTACGTACACATACACACATCACACATACGCACCAATCGTCAGGCAGGAAGACAAGTCGGAATGGCAGCTGCATGGCCGCCGCCATTGACCCAAGGTGGGGTGGGGGGGATGAGGGAACAGAGTAGCGTACGTCCATGACGAACTGAAGCACGGCCACATACTTGCGTTCGGAGGTGAGTATCTCGAGGGCTATCTTGTCGCGGCGCTCCACGAACCGGTCCTTGAACTCGACGGGCGCGTGTGGCGACGCTGGCGGCGTGACGTCGGTGCTGCCGGTCGACCCGCCCGACGAAGGCGATGGCACCAGCTGGGTGGCCGACAAGGACGACGACGTGGGCGCAGTGGGTGCCGACTCCTCGTGGTGGTCGTGGGGCTTAGGGATTTGAAGCTTGGCGGGGGATTTAGCCTTCTTCGCCGTACCTCCTCTCTCCTGATCTCCCTCGTCGTCGTCTTCTTCTCTTTCCAGGATGACAGGGTCGCTGGGTCCGGTGTGGAGCAGCGTTTGGGAAGCCACACGGCCGGTTGCGCGAGGAGAGGTGGCCTCTCGCATTTCAGCCGGCGTTTCGTCGATCTGGGGATTACTGGACGATGCCAGGATCGGTATGTGGGGATTGCTTGCCGCGGGTTCTTCCTCCTTGGGGGGCGGCACGACGGCTCCCCTCTCCTCCATTTTTCGAAATTATTATCGAGCGCGCGTCAATCACTGAGTCTCTAGTCTGTTTCCGAATCGAGAGAGGCGCCAAGGGGATTGGTGGAAGAGGGTGGGTCACAACAGGATCAGGTCAAGCCGAGGCCCAGTCAGTTTACAGTTTGCTATTATTATTATTATTTGCAATAAACCAGCGCAACGTAATTTTACCCGCCTTTTTCACGTTCTGATTTATTATTTGGCGTTTTTCTATCGATCGGGCCTTCGAGGGCAGTGGACAGTTGGCATCGGAGCAGGGCCTCATCCACGCCACGCACAACTACAAATCATGGTTCGTGCGCCACTTGAAGCCTTGACAAGATTTTTCAACTCCCCCCCCCAAACATCTCCACTCAATCCCTCACGCCAAAACTGCTCAATTCTTCTAAATTCAGAGTCTGTACGCGGACGAGAACATTGATTTCGAGGAGGATGGAGGGCAGGCCGAGGAGGGAACAGCCGCCCGCCGCAGGAAGGTGACAAAGCCGACGAAGGAAGAAGATGAAAACGCGGGCGAGGACGAAGACGAAGAGGAGGACGAAGAGGAGGAGGTGGAAGAGGAGGAAGACGAAGAGGACGAGTACGCACTGGAAGACGAAGGCGGAAGCTCCAAGAAGGCTCGCAGCAGTCGAGCCAAGAAGGGTGCCGCCGCCAAGTCGAAAGCCAAGCCCAAAGCGTATGTGCTATGCACCCTTCTCTGTGCCGCCTCTTCTTGCCTTCTCTGTGCACCATCATTGCCGTCTCTTCCTCTCTCTGATACCACTGCGTGGTTGCATGCGACGACGGCGATGCCGGTGACGGCGGAGCAGTGCAGGCAAGGGCCGAGGTGCGCCGGCAGCAGCTACGGAGATCCCGCCAGAGCTCATGAGGCGCTCGTCGCGCCAGGTGACCAAGCCACTCCGATACGCAGAACAGGACAAAGGTGCCCTTTCCTCCTCCTCTCCTCCCTACGGCTGGTTACGTTGAAGCTAACTTAAAAGTTGATGTCTGCACAACAGAGGACGACAAAAAGAAGAAGGAGGAAAAGGAGAAGCCGCCCGCAAGCGGCAGCGCCAAGGCCAGCAGCGCGCAGCGGGGCACCAAGCGAACGCGAGCGGCCGCTGCCAGCGTGGCCGATGAGACCGTGCCCGACCCGCCTCAACGACGGGTACTCGGCTCTCTTCCTCTTCTTTTTTCGCATGCCAGGCTCCCGGTGTATAGTGCTGACCACGCCTCATCATCGATGGTGTAGGCCAAGAACGCGAAGAAGCCGGCACCGGCGGTGGCCAAGGAAGAGGAGGAAGTGGAGGAGGAGGAAGACTTGAACGTGACCTCCTCCGATCAGCCTCCGTCCATCGTGTCGTCTCCTGTTCCGGCGGATGCCGCCATGCGACCGAAGGCCAACGCGGAGGAAAGCGAAGAGCCCGAACCGGAGCCCCAGCCCGAACCCCAGCCGCCGCAGCCCAAGAAGCCGGTGGCGATCCCCGCCTCGTCGCCGGCTCGGTCTGGCACCGTACGCCGGGGCAGAGCGAACGTCAACCGCAAGGTACCCGAGAACTGTCTTCCGGAGCCCTCGAACCCTCTATACCGCCGGCTCACGCTCTTTCTCTGTGTGCGCGCAGCCCAATAAGCGACGCCGTAAGTTGCCGATGCCTCCGTGGGAACCCGGTACGACTTTGACTCATCATCATCGTCATCATCATCCTCCTCCTCCTCGCGAGAGTGACGCGTGCGCACTTCGAGTTTAACTCACAACAATCGCCTCTCCCGATGTTGAACGCACACAGCGGTCAATTCTAAGCTCGCGCAAACGTATCCGGACAAGTATCACAAGGATACGGGGGCCATTGAGTTCATCAACAAGAGACATCCCATCAAGCTCCACACCCAGCTCCAGCACCCTGGTACGCACTCACCCCAAAAACTCATCAATGCGTGCGGAATGCTAATAATATGAGCCAACGCCATGGCGCACCACAGGAAACATATTCGACATGGTGTGGTCCAGCGACGGTCTCATTCTGGCGACGTGCTCGAGCCTCGGTTCGATCCGTTTGTGGGACACCACCACGTGGAAGCTCATCCAGGAGCTGCGGGACGCCGAGGAGGAAAAGATAGAAGAGTTCTACACCATCCGCTTCTCGCCGGACAACACGAAGCTGTTCGCCGCCGGCAAGCTCAAGCACAGAGACCGCTGGTCGAACGAGGACGACGACAACCAAGTCGCGCCCGGGCCCATCAAGGTCCATGCCACGCCACACCACGCCACGCTATCTTTGTTCCTCCGAGCGTAGTTCTCGAGAAGCTGTGTTGGTGTAATGATCATTCATCGCTAATCTGGAGTTCTTCTTCATCTTCTTCTAAACAGCTGTTCGACGTGGTGTCGGGCAAGGTGCTGACGAAGCTCGAGGGCCACACGGAAGAGATTCTGTGCATCAAAGCGGTACCTACGCTGTGCAGCGTGTGCGCCATGTTCATTCCGGTAGTACCACTCACTCCTACTCGTTGTCTCCGATCAGATCTCGTTCAAGGAGAAGAACTATCTGCTGTCCGCCTCCCAGGACGGCTACATCATCAAATGGCACCTGGACGACACGTGGACGTACGTAGCCGCCTCCTTCTTCCTTGATGGGGTCTGGCCGGTGTGCCTCAACCAAAGGTCACTTGGGTGTCTTCAGGGTGCTGGAGGGTACCACACGCATCGACGAAGAAACGACCAACATGGCGCTCGGCCTCTCGTTCCTCCCCAATTGCGGCAACAAATACTTCATGAGCGCCGCCGACGGAGGAGTCAAGATCTACGATTTTGAGAAAGAAGTGGTACCGCTCCTCCCGGTCAGTCACGCTGGGCGCCTTATTAGCGATGATTGCCAACACACACTTATGTTCCTCTCTTGTGCACCAGCTGCTGCAACAATTCGAGGAGATCTACACCGGCTACTGCGATTGCATCAAGGTGCGCAGCCTTTCACCACCCACCCACCCACCCACCACCCACCGCCGGCACGTCCACCAGAGTCTCACCTCGCTGACGACGCCGTTTCTCTCTCTCTCTCTCTTTCTCTCTCTCTTTCTCTCTCTTCATCAGTTTATCAACGCGAAGGAGTACCACCGGGGCGAGTTCGAGCACTACCTCGTCACACGAGGTGTGGAGATGCTCTCCAATTCGGACCCCAACCAACGTGCGGCGCCTTCCATCTTCGCTCCAACGTTTGACCTCCTCCTGTGTTGTCGTGCTCTCTCGGCTCACCCTCAGCGGCCATGTGTGTGTGTGTGTGTGTTGTGTGCGTGCGCGCGCGCGCAGTGCTGAGGAGCAACGCGTGCCACCTGTGGAAGCTCACCGTGCCCGATAAGCCACTCAAGTCCGCGGAGAACGCCTTCCGTCTCGAGAGGGTCCGCACCTTTTCCAACCCGGGGTACGTTTCGCCCCATTCCTCCGTGTCGACTTCGCTCCCCTCCCCCCCGCCCCGCATGGCTCTTACCTCCTCTGCTCTCTTCCCATCGATGCAGCTTCTTTGCCAATTCGTGGCCAGCCCACATCACGTCCAACGGCCGCTATCTGGCGGCGCCGACTTCGCAAGGCGAAGTGTTCATTTGGAACCTGCGCACGGGCGACCTGGTTTCCGTGCTGACCGACCACGAGGGTACCCCCCTCCCCTCCTCCTTCCTCTCCACCAATCCCTCTTTCCCTCCTCAGCGGCTCGTTGTCGTGAGTGGTCATTCCTCACCTCTGCAATGCAGATCGGGAGACCCGCGATATCCTTTTCCACGCGACCCGGCCCATCATGCTCACCTGCTGCGATGGTACGGTCCCCGCTTCTCTCCGTCCTCCTTTTTATGATCACACACACACACACACACACACGGTGTAGTTGTATCACATAGCTCACCTGACCTGGCGTGGGTCGTGCGTGCGATAAAATAGATTCCACGATCAAGGTGTATATGCAGGACGACAGCGACGAGAGGGCGATCATCGAGACGGTGGACCTGGACGGGGAGATCGACGTCGAGGGCGAGCTGGCCGATGGCGAGGGCGAACCGCTCTCGCTCGTCACCGGCGTCCCCGAGGACGACATGGAGGTCGAGGACGAGGCCGGCGACGAGGTGATCGAGCAGCGGAGCAACGGCCGCAGCAACGGCACCGGCCAGCGGCGCGGGGGCAGGGGCTACAAGCGCGGGTCGCCCACGATAGTGAAGAAGCGGATGCGGATAGAGGAGGAGCTGGAGGCCGAGTTCGGCGACGAGGCGTGGCCGGTCGGGGAGGAGGCCGATGCCGAGGTGGAGGAGGCCGACAAGGAGTGGCTCAAGATCGAGAAGGAGTGGCAGAAGATCGAGGACCACTACCAGAAGATCGAGCGCGAGTGGTCGGAGATCAAGAAGGAGCGGAAGCGGATGGAGCGGGACCGCACGACGCTCCGCAAGCTCAAGGAGGAGGCCGGCGTCCCTCTCACGGCGGCCGACTACCCTCCGCCTGCCGCGTCGACCACCACCACCACGACCACCTCCGCGACTGCTCAGCCTGCCGCGGCCGAACAAGCTGCGGCGGATGCTGCGGGCTCGGTGGCGGCGACGGCAGTGGCCTCGGCGACGGTGGGAACTCCTTCCGAGGGTGAGACTACTACTGCTGCTACCCAGGCGGACAACGCACACGCCAACGGCGCGACCGCGGCAGAGAATGCACCGCAACCCATGGAAACGGAGACGTCTGACGTCTGACATGTGTCCACCAACATAAAGAGTCCACACTGCTCTCTATCGTTCGCTCTCGCCGCGAGTTACGCTGCTGAAGCAGGAAGCAGATCTCGTTTGTTGGTGGTGAGGGGGATGGGAAAATAATATTGTGGCCTGTGCGCGTTCAAGCAGTACCACAAGATGGGTTGGGGGTGATGGCCAGGAGTCGGCCAAGTACGTAGGCCTGGAGCTGCTCCATGTTGGCAAGGTCCTCCTTGCTGAAGGCCCGCAGGGCTTGGTTCCACTCCTGGGTGTCCTCCGATAGCTCCATGTTGGTGCGGGGATCATACCTGAGACGTGCCATCACGCGTTAGGCCTCCAAAACTTCGGAAGAGGATTGATCGACAAATTGACAACAACGCACCCTCGGCTCAGGGTCTTGAGTCGCTTCAACAAGGCGATGGTCTCGTTCACCTTGTCGATCAGCTCTTCGTTCACTTGCTGCATCAGCAGGTAGTCCACCTGGGCCGGATCCCTGGGTACGCAGAAGGCAGATGTTAGGTGTCCGGCCTGCCTGGAGCAGAGAGCGGGTGTGCGTGTGGCATCGAAGGAAAGGTGTGGGTACTGGCCAAAGTAGGAGCAGGCCACGTCGAGGCGGACTTTAGCCTGCACGCAGCCCCGGCCGGTGCCGCAGACCTCGTAGTGGAAGTGATCGTCGCCCGAGGCCGCCTCCCTCGCCGTGTAGAGCACGCAGCCGGTATTGGCGCCCTGCTCGTCCTGTTCCAGCTCCAGAAGCGCTCCCTTGGCCGACTCGCGCTCAACGCTGAGCGATCTGCGGTCGACGTGTCTGTCGTTGTTCAGGGGGCAGATCCGGTGGGCCTTGGGGTTGTAGGGCAGCTGATAGAAGTCGTTGTGGGCCTGCGCGGCGTAGTTCTCCACCTGCGCCAGCACGTGGGCGCGGCCGCAGATGGTGCGAGTGTGGTCCGTGCACACCTGGTACTCGAAGCGGTCCGGTCCGAAGAAGCCCATGGGCGTGCTGTATCGAAGCTACGACACGAACTCGTCAGTGAGTGAGTGTGACTGTCTGGCCAAGCCATGTAGGAAAAGTCGGCACGTACCACAAAGTAGGTGCCCTTCTGCACCACGTCCACTGTGGCGCCCGGTGCGGAGGGCAGGCTCACGAGCAGGAGGGTGGAGGGCTTGGTCAGCACGTGATCGTTGGCGAGCACCTGCATGGGCAACGGGGTGAGAATGAGAATGATATCAACACATGCCCCTCGATGGGGGGGGGGCTAAGGGGGTGGGGCCGTACCACCACATCGGTCGTGGAGCCCTCCTTGACCCGGATGCTGTCGTCCTTGGCCCACAGTTGGACGATGACGGTCACCTTCACTGGCTCGGAGCAGACCCTGCGCTTGTCGATGACCACCTGCGAGTGCTGCTGCACCACGCGCTCCACGTCCTCCTTGTGGTTATCCCAGAGCCACTGGGCCAGCACCGCGCTGGCGAGGTCGCCGGCCTCGAGGTAACTGAGGTCCTCCACGAAGATACGGGACACGGTGGCCTCGATGTCGGCCTCCATCTCGCCGTAGACGTCCTTGCCGCCGTCGCTCACCTCGACAATCACAATGTCCCACTCACCGATCGTGTCGCTGATCTGGGCCTTGTTGCTTGCGGTCGCCTTTCGCATGGCGGAGAACTCGTGGTTGGCCAGCCACGTCGCAAACACCTCCACGCTAGACATGCGCACAACTCGATCGTCAGCTGCGCGGAGCACACCATCACAGTGTTGACGTCACGGTCTGGCGTACCTCTTGAGGTGAAGGAGCTGCTCCTGGAGGGTGGCATGTTGAGTGCGCATCTCCTGGTGCATGGCGTCGAGGGCGTCGGACGCGCTGAACCAGGAGCTGACCTGCTCCATGCTGGTGGGGAGGTCTTCCTTCTGGACCAGAGGGGCGGCAGCAGTCTTGGCCTCGCGCTCGCGCTGCTCCTCCGTGTAGTGCTCGAAGATGACGTTGACCTGCAGGAAGGCCGACTGGGCGGTCTGCTGCGTCTTGAGCAGGCTGCTGCTGTCGACGAGCTCCTGGGAGCACACGGTGTAGTAGAACGAATCCTCGCCGGCAAAGTTGCGCTGAGGCAGGTACGTCACCTCGCCCGTCTCGATGGAGACGATGGTGCCGTGCTTGGGCTCGGCCGAGATCTTCAGCGTGCGGTCGTCGATGTGGGCCTGGCTGCCATCGTTCTTCAGGAGGTCCAACACGCTGGCCACCCGCGACGAAACCTCGAACTCATCGGGCCTGGTGAGCAGAGTTACGGTGATGTTGGCCACGGCGCGACCGCAGTTGTCCCTCGACTCGTCCTGACACACCTCGTACTCGAGCGAGTCATAGCCTAGCGGGACCGCCGCCACCAGCACAGGCGCCAGGAGTTAGTGCAGGTTGACTTCCATGGGGCAGAGTAGAAGCATACCAAAGAACCCCTGGTTGGGTGTGTAAATGGCACGAACTCCTGAGCCGATGTCGATGGCTCCGTTGAGAGGGGAAGAGACAATGAGGAGGGTATCGGGGTCGGCCAAGATATCATCGTTCTCGAGAAGCATGAGTTCCACCTGTTGCGCACAGTCAGCCACAACTGGTTTAGCTTTCACTGACCTCGCCACCGCTCGCTAACCGCATGTGTACCTGTTGGCCCTCCACCGTAGACACCTGGTCATCCGCGGTGTCGATGCGGACAGCCACAGTGACCTGCATCTGCGAGCACGCCCTGTTGCCGTCTCTCGTGCGGCAGAGCTGAGCATTGGGAGATGAGGTCAACCACCACCGCGACCGTGACAAAGAAAGAGAGTTGTGAAGGCAGGGCAGTACCTCGCAGAGGAAGGTGTCCTTGCCGGTGAAAGATGCAGAGGGGGTGTAGATCAGGAGAGCGGCGTTTGGATCTATAATGGCGGCGGACCCGTGAAAAGGGCCGTTACTTTTCCGATCCAGCACATTCACGCTCACGAACTCGTCGTCATCTGTGTCGTAGGCCAGCCGAACCTCCACGCTCTTACCCTTCTCCGTAAAGTAGACCTTGTGCTGGGGGTTGGTGGGGAGAGATTGGGGGGATGACCATCATCAGATTCGGGGCATAAAGGGGAGGCAAGAAGCTACCTTGTGGTTTGAGATGTGTGATTTGGAGGGCAAAGAGAAATCGAACTGATCTTCACTCAGTGCTGATGAGGCGATGGAGATGTAGATAAAGGATGAGAGCAGGAGGAGGGAGAAGAGGAAGAGGGTAGATCGGCGTAAGCCGCCGTTTGCATCCATGTTGGGGGTGTGAGTAAGCGCTCGAGATGAGCACGCGCGTAGCTGCGACCCCCAACTTTCAATCAAATCAAATCAATTCCCCAAGCCCCCTTGGCGGCAATCCTTCTCACGTTTCCTTCCCTTTCCAAGAGTCAACCGCCAATCGCTAGCTGCGGGCTTTTATGGTAGGTGGAAATACGATTTTTCCTTCATTTTCTATTTGAAGAGGAAAGAAAATCAATTATAATTGGAAAAAGGGAAACGAGGGTACCTCTGTCCAGAGGGTGTCTCTGCGACTGTAGACAAGAGGCCGCATATCGAGGGTAGAGCTTGCTTGGTGCCAAGTGAGCAGGTCATACAATTCTCGTTCAGAGATGAGCTTGATGCAACGATTCTCGCTGTCGGGGCTGTCGCCACGAGGCCTCTATCAGCGTGGGCAGCAGGCTAAGCCACCGGCGCAACCACAGCGCTCCCCCCGTGAGGAGGAGCTGCCACAATCAGGTCCGTCTTTCTTTTCCCGCCATCCGTGTCCAGTATCTTGCGTTGGAAAGAATTGGAAGAGGAGGGCGGGGTGCTGAATTAGTAGATGAAGCACGACATCTGTTGGAGGAGCTTCTGAGCGACGAAGCCGCCTACGGTCAGCAGTTGCACACCCTCTGCCACGTACGCACGCAGCCCACAACCATTGTGGCGTACGCTCGACACACTCAACTTCTTTGCGTGTACACATGCAGAGCTTCTATCACCCGTACTTGGCCAACGCAAAGCTGGCAGAGAAGCCAGGCCGGGCCGAAGCTGAGATCATGTTCCACCGCGTGGATGAGGTGCCGTTAGTGTCCTGGGCGTGCGTGCTGTGCAATGCTCGTGTCCACCTTGCTGACCACTGCCTGTGCAGCTTCTCGCATTCCACGAGCCACTCTTGGCGTCGCTGCAAGCCGCCAACTCCTCTTGGCCCCAGGAGTGCCTCTCTTCAATATTTCTTCGCATGGTGCGTGGCTGTCTCCCTCAGAGCTGGGCTTCATTCTCTTGAATGGTTTCCGTCTCACCCTGATCCACTCAGGTGCCCCGGATGGACGTGTTCACGGAGGTGATTAGGCAACACAGCGCCTCACTTCACGCCATCAAAACAGCCAAGAAAGTAAAGACGTTCGCGCTCTTCCTCAAGGTGGTCTCCCTTCCCAAGGACCTTGGTCCTTGGCTTCGCATCATACTGATGTCCTCGCCCTCTGCAGGAAACTGAGGCAAAGCACGGCGACGTGACCGAGCTCATCAAGCTGTCCCATCAGCGCATACCCATATATTCTCAATTTCTCTCGGTACGTGTGTCGCATGATTCTACGCTCTTGCGGGAGTAAGCTCACCATGAGGACATCATGCTGCGATCGCGTGCGTCAAGGCCCTTTCAACGTTGGGGAAGCCCAATGAATGGGATCTCGAGGAGGCTGTGGTTCAGCTCAATCGCCTCCAGTATACGCTGGAGACCAGCAAGCGATTCTCTCGTGACCAAGGCAAGATCCTGGAACTCGAAGCCAAGCTTGAGGTTCCCGATTCGTTCGTACACGTTCCCTCTCTTATCCGCCTTGCTCAATGCCATCTTACTCGGCTGGTACTTACGACTAGCGATTTTGAACTTGGCGTACCGCACCAGAATCAAGGGCTCGATCGTTTTTCTCTGGGCGAGACGGGGCGTACGCTGATCCGCGAGGGAGTGTTGGCAGTCACCGTGCAGCGTGGACTCACCGCGGGGTGGCCTGGTATGAACCAGCACCAATTTTTCCTCTTCAACGACATTCTTCTCTGTACTCTCAAGACCACTCGCGCCTTCAAGGTTCCATCCTTTCCTCGGCCAGCCAGGCCCCATATGCCATTACGCCTTCATCCCTAACATGTCGGCCCATTTCCTGTTCACTCCAGGAGGTGCTCAAGGTGCAGTACATCATTCAACTCCACACGATTCACAAGGTCACCACAATACCAGACATTCAAGGTAGCTTTCAGGTCTCTTCAATGCGCGTTGCATTGTGAGCTTATGCGAACGCACGACCATCCGCACAGACGGAAAAAACGGGTTTCAGATTAGCGCCACGACGGGAGAGTGGACGCTGTACGCCACCACCCCAGCAGAGCGCAAGGGTTGGATGGACAACCTCAACTACTACGTGCAACAGTGTAAGAAGTACAAAAGTACGCGATCCTTGGCACTTCGCCCTTTGCAGGCAAGCTCTAGGAGCTTGCGGCAGCTGACATGCACGATTTTCCATGGTTCCAGCTTACGGATTGGCGATCGAGGAGCTGATGGAGCGCGAACGAAGCGAGTGTCGACCAGTCCCCGTTATACTGGAGCAGTTCCTGCATGCCTTGCGAGCAGACCCTGCGGTACCGAATATATCGTTCTTCTCTTCACAAACCGCTCCTTCGTTCTGCATCCCCTGCTCACTAGCTCTTCCTTACGATAGATCGTGCGCACCGAAGGACTCTTTCGGTTGGCCGGCAGTGCCCTCGCGATCAAGCAGCTGACGCACAAGATCGACATAGGTACGACCTCACTACCTCACACCCTCTTGCCGGTTGGGTGACGGCGTTTTAATGGGATATTCGCGCGCACTAGGCGAGGCGCTGGACTTTAGCAGCATCGAGACCCACGCGCTGGCTGGTCTTCTGAAGTTGTGGCTCCGGTAACCGCCACTGATCAGCCATTCTTGTAGCTGGGACCACACGTGGCTGACCAAGGAAGCGTTTCGTTGTGACCACCTGCAGGTCATTGCCGGAGCCTCTTCTCACGCACGAGCTATACCAATCGTTCATCGACGCTGTTGGTGCGTCTCCACCCAGTGCGTGAAGGTATCGCCACTTGATTACGCACGCTAACTGCTAGGGGCTCGTTCAGACGGGAGGAACGAGGTCGCGGCACTGAAGGATGTGGTGGCGCAGCTCCCCATCTACAACAAGTACACCCTTCGGCATCTCATCGCTTTCCTCGTGGAGGTTACTTCCCATTCCGATGTCAACAAGATGGTACGTACCATGCCCCTTCACCTCTCGATCAGAGATGCCACTCTTTCAGTCGCTCACTCTTGCGAGTGTGTATACACCTCCAGGTGAGCAGCAACATGGCCATCGTCTTCGGTACATGATACCCACCTACCTCAGCAAGCACCTCTCGGACTGAGCTAACCCCTCAAGTGTGTCCAACCATAGGACCCAATCTGCTGGTGAAGCGCGGAGCATCGATATACGACTGTTCGGACGTGCACCTGCAGCAGGCCGTGGTGAAAGCCCTGATCGACAGCTACGACCAGATATTCGAAGGGATCGAGGAAGAGGAGGCGCAGTTCGTGGCGCAGATGCGGATAGTAAACGAGGAGAAGCAGCGGCTCCTCGACCAGGAGCGCCGTGAGAGCATGGCCCTGCGTCCCAGCCTCAGCCTGCGCATTCCCCGCGAATCCCGCACGGACGACCTCCGCCCCGGGTATCGACCCGAGTGGGAGGCCAGCGTCGATGACCGGGGGAGGAGTGTGTCCGACCCCGTCGTGCTTGAGCGCGAGCAGCAGAGACACCGACGCGAGCGCGAAGAGAAGGCGGAGGCCGAGCGATTGGCGTACCTGCAGCACAGTCGAACCGCGGGCCAGCACCAACAGGCCGCCGTTGGCCCCCGCACGATACAAAATGGGCCACCCGATCACTGCGTCGTGCAGGGATGGCCTCAGCACCACCAGCAAGAGTACCAGCAGCACCGCCGGCCGCACGAGGTCACTGCCACCTCCTCCGGGTTCAACAGTGCCAAGGGCGAACACGAGCGAGGAGCAGACACAGCGGCGCGGGGCTACGGGGAGGACTGCGGTGCGAGAGAAGAAGAGGAGAAGGAGAAGCGCAAGAAGAAGATCCGCCTCAAGAACCGGTTGGCCGAGGTTGACGAGGCCGCGCGCAAGGGCAAGGAGGAACGGCGGCGGCGAAGCGACAAGAACGGCGACAAGCGGCACGAAGAAGCGGAAGAGTGGGAACAGGAGGCGCCCATTCCGGAGAAGAAGGAGAAAAAGAAGCGATCAGCCACCAAGAAGAAAGGTAGCAGTAGCGACAACAGCAGCTACCCAACAGGTTCGTAACGAAGAAGTGCCTGGTGAGTGAACTTTTGAAAATTAATTGCAAAACACGTTTCGTTTGCACAAAACATTGGAATTGATTGTCTTTTTTGTAAATTTCAATCTGAAAGAAAACGGGATGGGAGAGAGGACACGGGTGCGGGGGGAGCTACAGCTTCGGGCGCAGCTGGCGGCGGACTGCTGTTTGGTGGGCGACCGAGTGGAGTGCGCCATCTCCCTAATCCACCTGCCCGCGGCCGCCACCACCACACAGACCGCGCAACGGCCAGTGACCCTCTCCTGGGCGTCTGCCGAACTGCACGGCCAACTCACCTTCGACCCCGCTTCCCTCACGTACCAGTCTCGGCTCTTTATCAGTGCCTGATTTCTATTTTATTAATTTTATTTATATTGCCGTTATTCATCTGTTTCACAAGCCTGCCATGTGTGGCCAAGCGAGCGGTCAGCAAGGCAGCCCTGCAGATGTCCCCCTCCAAACCCACTTCCCTCCAGCGTACGGTGCCGACCGATCCGGGTACCCGCCTGCTTGCTCCACCCACACACCGGTGGCTGCTGATGCTGGACAGCGAATGCATTGGGGGGGGGGTGCAGGCGGCAACACGCGGTTGCTCTTTACGAGCGGGCCCCACATATTCGCGTGCGACGTGACCCTGGCGCCCGACCAGTCCCGGACGTGTACGTATGACCTCTGAGCCGTGTGGCGGCAGATGGGGTCGAGAGGGCTCACGGTGGGTGTGGCTGCAGTCGTGTACCGGGCCTTTCTGCCGACCGACATTCCGTCGTCGTTCTCGGGTAAGTACATCAAGGTGGCCTACTGGCTCACCGTGTGCGGGCAGCAGCCGCTGCACGAGACCGTCTCCCTCCGTGTCCCGCTCCGGGTCGTCAATCCCTTGGGTACGTACCATTCTCTTCTCCGGCCGGCCGGCCGTCATTGTCGTCACCACACTTCTTCACACTTACGTATGTGTGTCGTGTGTCGTGTGTATGTGGCGTGTGGGTCGCGCGCAGTCTTCAAGCGTCTCGGGCTCATGGAGTGGCGTTCGGAGGACCGGGCGGGGGTGGAGGCCGAATCGCAGGAGGTGGAGCCTGTCGACCTCTCCCGCGCCTTCCATTTTGTACATAATCACACCCTACCCGGTAAACCCCCTCTCCCCGCACGCTCCGCTCAATCATCGAATCGCTGATCGCCGCAGCCGCAGAGCGAGGTGACAGCAGTTTTGAGAACGAGCCCCGACGGACGACTGAGCCAAGGTGTGTAAAGACTATCCTTTCTCTGAGCCCACACTGATTGCCGGTTGATCGACTGACGTTCGCGCGTGTGCGTCAGTGCTACTGGTGCGAGGGAGCACAGCGCGTTCTATGAGACCTCTCCCGGAGTGCAGCGAAGAACCAAGATGACGGAGGAGCGCGCCATGCGGCTGCAGAGTCGCAAGGCCGGGCAGCAATTGCTCAAGCTGGGCGTGCAGGCCGTCAGCGCCCACGTTGCCCATTCCATCGTGCCCGGTATGCCCCTGGTCTGGCGGCTTTTACCTAAAGGGTCGCCAGATGTGGGCATAATGAACTCATTCCGCGCCTCGGCCAGAATCATTCACGATCGCCAAGGGCGAACAGTTGGTGGGCAAAGTCAATCTGGCCAAGCGCACCTTCCAGCTGGGCGAGGCCATCAAGCTGGCGCTCGATTTTGAGTCCGCGCGCATTCCGTGCTACCAGGTACGTACTTCACTGTTCCCCCCCGGAGGGCTCGCTAATGCGTTGGTTTGCTGTCTTCTCTGGCGAATTTAGTACACTGTGAGCCTGCAGTCAGTGGAGCAGATCGAGGAGGCTGCGCGCAAGGACTCTGGCAGTGAGCTGGGGCAGCCCGTGCGCCGCACGCACGTGCAGCACAGCGAGTGCACCATGGGCGCGGCCGCCACCGCCCAGTGCGTTCTCTCCATCCCGCCGCAGGAAACCGCCGAGTTCCAGACCGACGTCGTCTCCCACTCGTGGTACCTGCACTTCGACTTCGTCACCGGTACGCTCTCCCCGGCTCATTCGTTGGCCGTCGACTGTGTGCACAAAGCGCTAACGCAACGCGTGTTGTATTCTACGCCCGTCTCTGGCATGAATCCACAGGATTCGAGACAAAGGAGAGGGCGAAGGGCGAGGGAGAGGCGGGCGCACCACGGTCGTCGACCGGTCCGACGCGAAGGGTGCACGACCTGCGTTTCTTCGGTGCCGCGGGCGAGCTGCAGGTGGACACCCTGCGGTGGGACATCCCCATCCACGTGGTCGCCGTGGGACCCGTGGCCCGAGCCTCTCTCCACCCGCCCATCCACCGACTAAAGTTTGCCGCTTCCTGAGGGGGGAGGCCCTTGCAATGGCCTCACAATCACCACAGCTTCATCATCGGCGATGGTGGCGGAGAAAGTAGAAGACACCGCCGCCCGGCTTAGTCGAGTTCGACGAAGCCGAGGGCGAGGGTCTGGCCGTTGCGCCACTTGGTGTGGCCGCAGAGCAGCTCGTGGTTGTCGCGGTCGCCCCGTCGGCAGAACTTGCGCTTGCAGTCCCGGCAGCTGTAGTCCTTGGGTCCCGTCGCGGCCTCGCCCTCGGGTGTCGTGTCGGCCGATGCCGAGGCGCCGGGCGTACGCTGCGGCGTGGTGGCTTCGGGCTTGGCCTTGGGCCGCAGCGAGGGCGTCGGGATGCGGCTCTCCTGCAGCTTCTCTCCTCTCCTCCCGCGCGTCACAGTGGTCGCAGTGGACGACGGCGCGGCCTCGACCTTTCTTCGCTTGGCTTCCGCGATCTTGGATTCGTTGGGGAAGGGGCTCAGCGAGAGCTGCTGCTGCGGGAACAGCTCCTTCCGCCTCCGCTCTCGTTTGGAGACCAGCGGCTGCGATTCCGAACCCTCCTCGCCCCCGACCGGTGGTGGCTTCCGTTCCGCCGAGCAGTACGGCGACGATGGCACCGGCGCCAGCGCCACCTTTCGAACGCCGTTCGTCACACTGGGCGCCGACTCGTACTTCCTGCGTGGCCACCCAGCCATGAACCGTGTGAGGGGCCTGGCCGCCAAGCAACGCGGCCGAGCACAGAGAGAGGTGGTGGGAAAGTGAAGTGCAACCTTTTGAGGGGCAGGGTCGGCGGGCGGCTGGTCTCCCCGCGCACCTGGAGGGCCGCTCGACCGCTGGAGGTGGGGAGGCATCGGTCTTCGTCTTCGTCGCGGGTTCGGTGGTGGTCGGCCACGATGGCCAGGCCCGCGTGCAGGTCAAACGGCGGCAACGCCCCTTCGGACAGCCACGTCTCGCCTTCCTCCTGCTCTTCCGATCCGCCCGCCACCTCCTTCTCCGTCTGGCCGGTTCGATTGCGCTGCCGCACCAACAGCCGGGACAGCGCCTGCGCGGGAGCGGTGAGCCGGCCGCAAAAAGAGCGAAGGGGGGGGACGAGGTAAGGTCAAAACTACCTGGTTCTTTTGGCGTTCATTGCGCCACATGGCGAGCGCAGTGTCCTTTTCGTGTGCGAGCAGGGCTACTTGCGCACGCAGCTGCTTATTCTCCGCCACGAGGAGTTCAACCTCTAGTTTTTGGCAGGAGTGGTCGTCATCCTCATTCTCCTCTATCTTTTTGGAAGGCGCAGCCAAACTTCCTCTCTCCCATTTCGTCAGTTTCTTTATCAGCTCCACCTCATCAATCGTCTCCATCTCTCTCGTCTCCATCGTGGTGTTTGGTTTTGCTCTTGTTACGCACGCAAAAGAATTCGAAGAAACAGAAGATTGGGTATTTCCTTACTATTTCTTATTTCTCAACAGATTTCTTTTTGACAAAGAAATCTGTTGAGAAATAAGTCCTTCCGGCACGAGCTCTCGGGGAAAGCTTTGTGATCCGGTAGCCACACAACAGGTGCGAACTGGCGCATGGGCTCTACGGTCTCTTAACTGCAAGGCGATCACAGTGTCCCGGTCGTCCTGTTGGGGCGGGGTGTCAGAGCTCTGGTGGAGCTGCTACCATGAACTCGATCGTAGCATAAATACCCCAAAAGGCTTCTCTTTTTGTATCTTTATCAACCGCTGTACACCACCAACATGAAGGCCATCCTCGCCCTCTTCGCCCTCTTCTTCGTCATCAACGCCGCGCAGGCCACCCTGTTCTTCTGCCAGGACAGCCAGTACGACCCCGCGCAGCCGTCCTTCTCCAACATCCTCAAGTTCTACGCCGAGCGCGCGACCTTCAAGGACTTCAAGGACTACTTCGTGCAGATCACCAAGAACGTCGACCTGGGCGACCCCGCCGTCGAAGCCACCGTCATCAACCAGCTCAACGCCAGGCTCACCCAGAAGGGCTTCGACAACACCAAGCTGAGCTTCACCATCACCCGCTCCAACGGCGACATCACCATGGACACCCAGCTCGGCGTCAACCCCGTCATCGACAACCACGGCGGCCGCTACTCGCTCGGCAAGCCCATGCTCTGCCGCGACTTCGAGACCCTCGTGTTCGACTACACCTACGTCACCCGCACCGGCCTCCAGTACCGCTTCTGGTCTCAGGCCGTCCAGACCTCCGTGCAGAAGCAGTTCTTCTCCTTCCGC
>NW_004457299.1:14056-14598 GCF_000313135.1 Acanthamoeba castellanii str. Neff | reverse complement strand
CTTCCGACNCCTCGGCATGCGCGACCTCGCCGCCATGGCTCAGGCACGACCCCCCCCCCCAATCCGTACATATCTGGTCGAGCACGCACNCTAACCTGCGTCGTGCGTGCCGTTGATCGTGTCGTGTCGTGTGCGGTATCTGCGCCATGCGTCGAGCGCTGGACACCAGGTGAGCACGCACATGGCAGCGCTGAGCGACGACGACTCGCTTTGGCGACTGCTCTACGCTCGCGCGTGGGGCCGAGGCGTGGGCGCCAACGCCCTCTTCGCCCATCCCGCCACTCACAATCACACAAGCCCCATCTCCAATGCCAGTGTGACTCCACGCGGTACGCTCACTTGCCGTGTGTGCCGTGTGTGCCTCGTGTGCCTCACGAGGCTCAGGCTGTACGGGATCGGGGGTAGATGCAAGGGGGAGTCGTGGAAGGGCGGGCGAAGGAGAGCCTGCGCGTGTGGACCAACTGGAAGCGGGGCGACTACGGAGAGGAGAAGCTCATGGGCCACCGATCATCGATCTACGCCCTCCAGCTCGCTCGCAGCAG
>NW_004457299.1:13362-14013 GCF_000313135.1 Acanthamoeba castellanii str. Neff | reverse complement strand
CGTGCTCATCTCGGCCTCTGCCGACGGACTCATCAAGGGTACTCCTCCTCCTCCTCCTCCTCTCCTTTTCCCTCACATTCCTCACATAACGTATGATACCATTACGCAACATATCTTGCAGTGTGGGATCTGGAGTCCATGAAGGCAATCGCCACCGAAGAGAACCACAGAGCCGGTATCAACAGCCTTTCCCTCCACCAGGTATGCGTGCGTGCGTGCGTGTGTGCGTGCGGAAGAACATGCAGTGCGATACTCACTCCTTTGGGAACGCCGTTGGTCGTGGGGGCGGGGGGCGGGGGTGGAAGGGTTGGTTGGGCTCCGCGTCTGCATCGGACGGGTTCATCCACCTGTGGAACTTCACCCACCCGACCCGAACGTCATCATCATCATCATCATCGTCATCATCGTCGTCATCATCATCATCATCATCATCATCATCATCATCATCATCATCATCATCATCATCATCATCGGGATCACCTCCGCCGGAGGGAGGGCCGATCCTGCGGCAGGTGCGGACGCTCTACCACCCGGGTGTGTACTCCATCCAGCTCGATGCCCAACTGGACTGCGTCATGACCGGCTCCAGGTTAGCCCACCAGCGTTCATTGATTGGGCTCTCATTGGTCGTCGACTCCTGACCAGTCCCCA
>NW_004457299.1:1941-12077 GCF_000313135.1 Acanthamoeba castellanii str. Neff | reverse complement strand
GCTGGTGGTCAACGTTGAGTCCCTCCATGCCCAGGCCCGGTGGCAGAGACATGAGTGCCGCGCTCGGCGCCGCATGGAGCAGGCTCGCAGCGGCCGCGACGTCGGGCGGAGCCTGTCGCTGGTCATCATCGACGACAATCTCGAGTTTCTGTCGCTTGGCGCCGCTGCCACCGCCGGCACCGGGACTTCGCCGCGGGGCCTCGCCCTGCTTGCCCGTCCAGCAGAACTCGATCTCGTCAAGCCTCCGCTTGCGCGTGTCGTTCAGCCGCCCTTTGCTCTTGGCCAGGCGCTGGCTTCTCACCCACGCATAAAGCGCGGCATTGGCTCTGTTGGGCACCAACGTGTGCCCGTGCTGCTCCTTGAAACTCACCAACTCCTGTGTGTCGCCGTACACGGTGAGTAGAGTGCGCGCGCATCATAGTGTCGCTCAGGACACCACGAGGTAACGACACGACACGCGTGGAGGTGGGCGAGAGAGGAGAGAGGAGAGAGGAGAGAGGAGAGAGGAGAGAGGAGAGAGGAGAGAGGAGAGAGGAGGAACAACGTACGCTGAACCGCTCTTCCCATATGTCGTCCCACTTGGCGCTGACGGTGCGGGTGTCCCCCTCGAAGAGCCCCACTTGGACGAGCTTCTCCATGCGATGGGCGGGCAGCCGGCTCTCCCGGAAGAAGGATCGCTGGTCCTTGACCCACCTGGTGTGGGACCCACCCGCGCGCTCAGTCTCAGCGAGCCGGCCAGCGGCGTTGGAATGGGGCGAGTAGTAGCAGCAGCGTACGTACCAGTAGAGCCTGCGGTTGGCCTTCTTGAGGGGCTTGAAGGAGGAGTGGGCGCGCTTGAACTCGACCAGCTCCTGGAACTTGCGCTCCCACTTCTCCTCGCTGCTGCTCGTGCACCGGAAGTCCGCTGGAGGCCGCCGCCCGCCCACCACTGCCGTGCTGGTGCTGCTGCTGCTGGTGCTGGTGGTGGTGGTGGTGGTGGTCGTGCTGTCCGATGGTACGGCTGCCCCACACACCCCTCCAACCACGCCCGCCTGCTGTTGCAACAGCTGCAGTTGCTGGTGGTGGTGGTGGTATTCGCCACCTCGGCCAGCCCCTGGTGGCGGAGGCAGGCTCGGCTGCAGCTGCTCATCGTCGTGGTGGTCGTGGTGGTGGTCGTGGTGGTGGTCGTGGTGGTGGTCTAGCTGGAGGTGCAGGGACAGCTCGTGGCCGAGATGGGCAAAGGGCAGGGGGCGTGAGGCCTCCTCCACCTCCTCATCTTGCTCCTGGTCGTCGTGTCCAGCACCGCCTGCTGCTGCTGCTGGTGGTGGTGGTGGTGGCGGCGGCGGCGGCGGTGGTGCACCACGTCCAGCAAGTCCTCGCCATCGGTCTCCTCCCCTTCGTCCTCCTCGCCGGCTTCCTGCTCGTCGTGGCGGGGTGAGGGCTCGTGGATGGCGCGCGGATTGATGAGGGCGAGGTGCTGACTGCCCACGTGGCCACCCCCGTTGCGCAGCAGCAACAACACTTCGTCGCCTTCCTCTTCTGCATCACAGTCGCCGTCGCGGTGGTGGTGCCCGCTGCCGTGCCTTTCCATGTGTGCGCGTTAGACGCCGTGGCCGTTTCGAAAGGAATGGCTGGAGAAAATGAGAAGAAACCATGAAGGAAAAGAAACGTTTCACCCAACCAAGGCAAAATAATGCCCATCTTTTTTATGACCAGCGCGAGTACTACAAGACAACCCGGTATGCCAACACTCTGACGAGGGAGGGAAGCAGGTGTCGGGTCAGCCGTAGAAGACGATGGAGCATTTCTTGCAGAAGACCTTGTTGTCGTGGAAGAAGTAGGAGTTGGTCAGCTTGGTCTTGCAATGGGAGCACACAAAGTGTTGCGGGTGGTATCGCTTCTCTGGGTTGCAGCACCAAATGGGGTAGGGGAAGAAGAGTTGCGTCAGTTGACGGGGGAAAAGGATTGGGGGGGGGGGAGATCTCGGCTCCACAGGAGCTAGCGCGGCCAATGGGGAGGATACTGAGGTAGTAGTAGTAGTAGTAAGACGAACCTTTGGCGCGCACGCACTTGCCGATAATGGGCCGATCACACTCGGGGCAGATGAGGCCCTTTTCTTCGTAGTAGTGCTTCTCGCAGTAGGCAAAGCCCTCGTGCTCGAAGAAGCTGCCCGTGAAAGGATTGTTGCACGATTTGCAAACGAAGCACTAGAATCCAACCAACCACACCCACCCAACCACAACCAACCAACCACACCCACCCATTGCACGAACACACGACGGAAGGAACGAGTGAGCCCAATGCGTCGTGTCGCAACACCGTTGGTGTGGAGAGGGGGGAGAGAGGGGGGAGGCGTGCGCGTCCACTCACCTGAGGGTGCCATTGCTTGCCGAGGGCGTTGGTACAATCGCCCTGGATGGGGAACGTGCACTGCGCACACTTGGGCGCGAATCGATCGAGCCAGTCGGTGCGGCAGTAGGCCTTGCCGTCGGACCCCTCCACCACGGGCACGTCGTTCTCGTCAAAGTTGCGCCGACAGATGGCGCAGGCCAAATGGTACTGCAGCACGCACACACGGAGGAACGCGCCACAATGCGAGCGACTCAGAGTCCTCACCTTCCGTCGCAAGCCAGCAGCGGCCGGGCAACGTTCAAGACGCGCACGCGCGCGGCAATTCGCGATTGGAAGGTGCGCGGAGGGAAGAGACAGACCTTGTGCCAATGCATGCCGAACGCCACCAGCAGTTTATCGGCCACGGGCTGGCCACAGGCGCCGCAAGGCGGGGCGACAGCTCCACCCAGACCCATGGCACTCATGCCCAGCGTGAGTCCGCCTGTGCAGGAGGGGCATGCACAACAACCCAGTCACGATGGTGACCACATGTGGTCAGGGTCATCACGCATTGGGTCTGTATGGGGTCTGTGTGGGGTCTATGTGGGGCTGCAGGCGCACCAAGAGGGTCAAAGCCCCCGGAGGGATGAGCGCCAGCAGCCCCGGAAGTGGCTGGGCCAACGCCCGGGAACTGGAGCTGGTTGAGCAGGGCATCAAAGTCGTTGCAGGCGACGCTGCCTGCACTGTCCAGGGACGCAGGCGCTTGGCCAGCTGCGGCCGGCGTCGGCGGGAGCGACGCTCGACCGGCCGCGGAAGGCGCGGGCGGCGCAGCTCGGGCAGGAGTCTGACCTGCACCTGGTCCCGCACGGCACGACGCACACGACACGACACGACACGACCAACGACCGGATGATCAACAACACCTCCACCACCAGCCACCAGCCACCAACTTGCTCTCTTCTGTTCTGAACATGTCCCCTGCTGCTCAGGAGAAAGCACGACGTGAGGTCGGGCATATATAGAGAAATATATATACCTCCAGCCGCGGCGGTCGTCGGCGGAGGTGCACCGGCAGGCGCCTGGATCCCAGGCGAGGAGAACGCGGGGAGAGGGATTGGTCAGCGCTCCGCAGCTGACTCCCTTTTCACAACCACAACCAACACCACAACGACCTCGCTCGTTGGGGGGGGGGACAAAGCAGTGTCTGGGTTCCAGCCGGTCGTGCGACGGGAGTTTGTTTTAGGGCAGGCGGGGTAGTTGTCGTACCTTGAGCCGGAAGGTGTAGCGGCAGCGCTCCCCGTGCTGCTTGTAGAAGGGCCACGCCTGTTCGTGGGGCGCGATGTAACGCTCTGCAGCCAGCAAAGGAGAAAGGGACCCACAAATGAGGAGTAATAAGGTGATCCATCATCATTATTCGCAGCGTTAATGGAGGAAGGGGAGATGTAATTAGTGAGTGTCAGATTACCAGCAACGCCGGGGGCGGAGTAGTGGAGGTAGTAGGGGGAGTCTGTCTTGAGCTTCTGTTGCACCTGCGCTACCAGATCCCCCGCTGTGGTGGTGGGTACGAGCAGAAACGTCTTGAAAGTGTCGTCATCAAAGTGCATGCGCACGATGGCCCTCTCCATCTTGCTCTATTTTGTTGTGTTGTTGTCAACACGCTTGGGGACAACCGCAGTTTGGTTGTTGGCTTGAGCTTTTGTTCTTTTATTGGTAATAATTGTTTTTAGAAGGCGGCGAGGCCGACGAACGCGCGCGAGTGAAGGAGGGACTGCTTGAGGAAGCTGATCTCCCGCACGAGCACCGCGGCGAGGTCGTAGTCGCCGTCGTCCAGGGCCTCGGCCAGTTGCTGGTCGAGCAACTGCGACGTGAACTGGAGTGCGAGCAGGCTCGGGCGGCCCAGCGGTAGGAATTGGTTGCGGGTTCGTCGGGCCGGGCTCCACGAGGCCTGCACCCAGTGGGCGCCGAGGCTGGTCTGCAGGATGGCGTCGTGGGCCTCCTCCATGTGACCGCTGATGCTCTCCCACCACCGCCGCCCCTCCTCCTGCTGGTGCTGCTGGTGCTGCTGGTGCTGCTGGTGCTGCTGGCCCCGACCGTACTCCGATCCTGCTGGTGCGTGCTCCCGCGCGCCTTTGCTGCGCAGGACTCCCGCGGTGGCCCGCAGCGCACGCACCACGGCCTCCACCGAGTCGGCGAGGTCGTGCTGCAGCATGAGCGCCCGTGCGCCACCGGTGTCCGCCCGCCGAAATGATGACCGCAGCTCATCCACCGCCTTCCCGCCCAGCAAGCAAAAGCAAGCAAGCAAACTATCATGCATCACCATCACCGTCGTCGTCATAACAAGCAAGCAACAGACAACGCGAACAAGAGCACGCGTACCTTGCTGTACTCCGCAGCGGAGGTGAGACCATCGGGGACAAGGTGGGCGTACAGGTCGGGCGGCGGCCGGTCGCTGTGGTGCAAGCGCTCGAGCTGCTCGACGGACAGCACAGCCGAACCCTCCTGCACAGGCCTGATTGGGTACGCACGGTGAGGACCACCGAACGTACGCCTTGTTAGGGAACTTTATGTGACTGCTGCTGCTGCTGCTGGTCGTGGTGGCGGCGGCGGTCGTGGTGGTGGGGTGGGTGGTGGGGTGGGTGGTGGGGTGGGTGGTGGGGTGGGTGGTGGGGTGGGTGGTGGTCGTGGTGGTCGTGGGTGGGTGGTGCGTGTGGTGGCGGCGGTCGTGGTGGTCGTGGGAAGGGTAGGCGTGAATAGGCGCGGGGTGTGCCATGTGTGGGTTGTGGGTTGTGGGTTGTGGGTGTGTACGAAAAGCCCGAGGGCAGGGAGAAGACGAAGCCCGTGCTGGGTGGGATGGCGGTGCCGGCCTCGAGCACCCACTCCGAACCGGCCACGGTTCCTTCGACCGTTCCCTTAGCGCACAGCGCGAGGCCACGAGGACCCGGACACCCGCCTTGCCACACACACACACACACACAGAGGTGGTGGCACCACACATATATAAAGAAATATATAAAAAGAAATATATGGGGAACGTGAGCACACGGAAAAGCCACAGCACGCATTGACTGGTGGTGAGCTGTGTGTGCGCAACAGTCACGCACCTAACCAGACGGAGGAAGGGCACGGCAGGCGGGAAGCCAACTCGGCGCGAATGGCGCGATGCTGCGCGGAACTAGACGGCACGGGCAGCGAGTGCAGAGCGAACGGGGTCCCTCGCACCAGCACTCCTGCGCCGCCGCCGCCGCTCCATGAGTAGCTGGCGCTGGCCACCATCGCCTCTCCGGCAGCGGCAGCGGCACTCGTGGTGCGATGGTAGACCAGCGGGAAGTCGTACACGGCCTCGAGCCAGCGGTTGAGCGGGGCACCCACGTAGACGGGCGGGCACGTGAGGGGCGAGCTCACCAAGAAGCTGCTGCTCCTTCCCCTGCCAACACCACCACCACCAGCAGCAGCATGATGGCCATGGCTGCCCCAGGGTCCCCACGCGGGACCCCAGCGGTACAGGGGGATGGGCAGCGGGCCGCCCACCACGAACCGCTCGCCAACTCCTGCCCGCATTTCTCTCTGTGTGTAGGTCGAATGGCAGGAGACTTATTCCAGAGGTCTGCTTTTTTACACTTGCCCCAAAACGGTGGATGGAGGTAGAAGGGCGATACTTGGTGGGTGCTGCTGGTGGCTCTCGAAGCCAGCGTTTCTCTCCACGACAGCAGCAACTGGTCAGTGCCTGCGGTGCGGCCCCGCTGCCGCCACCTCCCACGCTCGAGGATGGGACGCGACTGGTTGGGGCGGTCCATGCCCTCCTGTCCGCCGGACCATTGGGACCGCGCATCACCCCCTCGCCCGCCACCGGTAAGCGCCTCCTCTGGACCCGTTGAACAAAATCACCTCCCCCCAATTCTACAAAACAAACAACGATAAAATGTGATTGTACAATCACATTTTGTCGTTGTTAGCCCAACGTGCATTTTATTTACGACAACGACACAGCTCGAGCGGTGTTAGTGGTGGAGCAGCAGCCACACCAAAGCTTGGGCGTGAAGAAGGAGGTCGCTGCACAAGGAGATAAAGAGGAGCCAATGGACGAGGGCGCAGAAGCCACAACGCCGGGGATGGAAGAAGGCGAAAAGGAAGAAGTGGACGTCGGGTGGCTCGTGGGCGTCTTGCCCTCTCATCTGCTGACCCTCATCACCTCTCGCTCGCCCAGCCCCGCATTCGCGAACCGGTAAAAAATATTCCCATCGCCCCCTTTGACAATTTCGTTTTTCTTTTCCTGTTGTGTCGCTTCGCCGTCGGTAGGTTGTTGGTGAGCTCACCAACATGGAGGGGCGTGTGGTCCGTAACAAACTGCAGGCGAGCGGTGATGGAAGGGATGGAGGTGCTCAGCGCGTTGGTGGCAGCGGCTGGCGAGGTGCCATCGGTCGCGCAGAGGTTGGCCACCTCGGCCAGCGCCTTCGTCGACCTTCTCCTGTGTCTCCTCGTACGCCAGCCCAGTCGCCCTCCTCTATGACGCTCCCTCTAAACCCACCTTGTTGGCGCGTTCGTTTTGGTGCGTGTGTCAACGCGTGGCGGTGTGTGCCTTGGTGCAGGTGTGGCATGTGACCGACTATTGCGAGGAACCCTCGAGGGCCGACCACGACGATGACGACGACGACGATCATCGTCGTCGGGAGAACATGATCATTACAGAGGACAACAGGGAAAGGGAGGAGGTAGTCCCAGCTGGGACCGGAGGCAACGGCGCTTCGGTGGATGGCCGAGGCGCAAATGGACAGCGGAGCACGGCGGTGGGCCGAGCGGCGGCCACCCTCAGCTCTGCCCTCAAGGCGGAACTGCTGCGCCCACGTCCCGATGGCTGGGTGTGTTCTTCTTTGCGTGCGCGTGTGGTGTTTCTTCTTCTTCTAATCGTGTGGCTGATTCGATGCGTCTTGTCGTGTTCGTCGTAAACGCAGGACGAGGGCGGCTACGTGGAGCAGCCCCTGTTGGACGCCGTGCTAGGGCACGAAAAGCTCGACGACATCATAGGCGCGTTCGTGGACTCCCTCCGGGTGCTGCTCCACCACTACCAGCATGCGCCCACTCCCACCGTACGCGTCTTGGCTCCAATCGTACGATCTGCAAGCCATACCTCATCATTCATTCATCGCGTCGCGCGTGTCGCGCGTGTTTTGTCGACACAGGTGGCCGAAGAGATTTGCGAGGTGGTCGAGGCGCTCTACCTGCTGTGCTTCTCCGACGACTTCGCGGGACGCCTCATGAGCCACCGGCTCTTTCCCGAGGGGCACGTCCTCCTCGCCCTTGCCCACGTTCTCGCTGTACGGCCCCGCCTCCGTTCCTCCTCCATCACATGTGTGCTGACCCAGCAATTGCCGGCATTTGCTTATCGCTCTCGTGCGTGCGCCGTGTGTCGTGGTGCAGTTGCCGGACGCTGGCGAGGCAGTCCTGGCGAGCGGGCTGGGTCTGTTGGCCATCCTGTGCGAGAAGCAACAGCCCGAGTTCCTCGCGATCGCCCACCTCCAGCCCCCCATCCACGCCATCATCAACACCCTCATCACCCTCGCTACAGGTAGTACTACCCCACCAGTCACCACCCACCCACCCACCCACCCACCTACCCGACTAGAGCAAAAATTAGCAATCGCAACTCTCCCTCTCTCCCTCTCTCTCCCCCTCCCTCTCCTCTCTCTCCCTCCTCCCTCTCTCACACAATACGGAATGCAAACGATGCGTGTGTGTGTGTGTGTGTGTGTGGTCGGCATAGACTATCTGCAAAAGTTGGGGCAGCAAGGCAAAGAAGGCGAGGCGAGCGGAGCGGGCACGACTGCGAGCAGCGCCGCACACATGTATACAGACGCCACCCACCGGCGGATCTTCCATAGCATTGAGCTCTTCGCCGACCACCCACGTTACAAGACCGCGCTTATCCGACCCGGTATCGGGCCTCTTTCACACGTCTCGACTGCCAATAAGGTGGACTCACATTCGTGGTGGTGGTCGTGGCATTCTGATGTTGGCTCAGGCGCGGAGGTGCTGTGGGGCTTCCTGGGTCTGCCCACGGACGTGTTCGGCGCGTTCCTCAAGGACCCCAACCGGCGACCCATCGCCATGCATCTGCTCCATCTGCTCATCTCTCTCGCGCTCCCCTGCCCCACCGCCTCAGTACCCATTCCCTCCTCAAACGCACACGACACGAGACGGCGGCAATGTTGAGCTAATTTCCGTGTAACCGCGCCGCCGTGTAACGTCCATGGATGATGATGTTGTAGTGGGAGGACATCACGGGCGGACAAGCAGCGCAGGGCCACGCCATGCTGGTCTCCGCGCTCCGTGGGTTCTGCGCCCAAGCGCCATCCTCTATCAAACCCGCAGAAGTGCGTTTGTGGTGCTTTATATGTGTGCACGTGCGCCTGGCTGCTTACGTTCGGCGATGGCAGGGCGGGGAGCGAATGGTGGCAAATCTGGCGCGCGTGGTGGGGACCCTCTACGAGGCCGACAACATACACTTCCCAGTAGAACACTTCCTCACCCTGCACATGCTCACCGCCGCCCTGCACTCCGCGCTCGCCAACCCCGTTGGCCTCGCGACTAGCGCCACCGACGACAACACGGCGCCCTTTGTAACAGCTGTTGCAGCTGACATCGAGGCGGAACGACAGATTAAGCGAGAGCCCGACAGGCTAAACCAGGAGGAACTGAAGCCCAAGCAAGGCGAGGATGCGTGGGGGCCGCAAGAGAAAGGCGACGGCGGAGAAGCAGCATACGGTGGCTCTATGAAGTTGGATGCGGAGGAGCCGCGTGCGGAGAAGCGCGATCATCAGGCCATGGCTCTTATCGCAGATCCTTCGCCGGGTCTCATCGGCGCTGTCCGTCCCGCCAGTTCCCCGGGAGGGAGGCCCGCGGATGACGGAGGCGGTGGGTCGGCCATCAACCACAACACTGAGAACGGAGCGATAGGAAGCAACGAAGAGACGACAGTTCCCAAGGACCCACCACCGAAGAAGCCCAAACGTGAAGAAGCTGACACCAGGAATGGAAAATGAAGCTGGTGGTGGCTGGCCGCCATCCTCCTTGTTCTTGGAATATACGACAATATGTTGCGATTATGGGCAATGACGTCAGCATTAGCGCCATAGCAACCAAATCTCCTTGTGAGACAACGAATTCGTTGTTTTATTCTTTTATCTTTATTCCTTCTTCTCTCTATTCAATTAACATCTCTTGCCATCAAGTCTACTCGACTCTGTTTGACACAATAAACTGTTAATTTGGATTTTTCCCGAATTTTTTACGGCTGTCACCACACACTCGTTATCTCCCTTGCTCTGTAAGCTCTTGACCTACCGTTTTTTTCAAACTGCGCCGCAGCGGATGGGCCCCAAGATGCGATAGGGCTCAGCCCTGTAGGAAACCTCATTAGGCCGCTAGGATCCTAACACTACCGCAAAAGCGAGAGCTCTTGTTTTCTCGCTTGCCTGGTAAGCTGTTGACCTCGCAATCGATTCCAAATGCGCCGCAAAGAACGGGCTTCAAGAGGTGATAGGACACAGCCCTGTAGGATGCCTCATTGACCCTACGACCTCTCCGTTTTGGCGTACATTTGCAATTTTCAAGGCCACTCAACCGAGAGCACTGTTTTTCTCGCTTGCCTTGATACCGAACAGGCTGCCAATGATTTTCCAGACCAATTAGACCGTGGGCTACATCTTCGGTGTCGGCTGCAGAGACAGCGAAAGCCTCAGCGGAGACCAGGCCTTGGTATCATCACTGCACTGCCGCTGTCCTATTCCCCGTTAGGACTCTTGGCCTCACCCANAACTCGTGCAGGCGCC
>NW_004457299.1:0-1759 GCF_000313135.1 Acanthamoeba castellanii str. Neff | reverse complement strand
CCGCAGAAGTGCGTTTGTGGTGCTTTATATGTGTGCACGTGCGCCTGGCTGCTTACGTTCGGCGATGGCAGGGCGGGGAGCGAAAGGTGGCAAAATCTGGCGCGCGTGGTGGGGACCCTCTACGAGGCCGACAACATACACTTCCCAGTAGAACACTTCCTCACCCTGCACATGCTCACCGCCGCCCTGCACTCCGCGCTCGCCAACCCCGTTGGCCTCGCGACTAGCGCCACCGACGACAACACGGCGCCCTTTGTAACGGAGGCGGAACGACAGATGAAGCGAGAGCCCGACAGGCTAAACCAGGAGGACCTGAAGCCCAAGCAAGGCGAGGATGCGTGGGGGCCGCAAGAGAAAGGCGACGGCGGAGAAGCAGCATACGGTGCCTCTATGAAGTTGGATGCGGAGGAGCCGCGTGCGGAGAAGCGCGATCATCAGGCCATGGCTCTTATCGCAGATCCTTCGCCGGGTCTCATCGGCGCTGTCCGTCCCGCCAGTTCCCCGGGAGGGAGGCCCGCGGATGACGGAGGCGGTGGGTCGGCCATCAACCACAACACTGAGAACGGAGCGATAGGAAGCCCAAACAGCAACGAGGAGACAGTTCCCAAGGACCCACCACCGAAGAAGCCCAAACGTGAAGAAGCTGACACCAGGAATGGAAAATGAAGCTCGTGGTGGCTGGCCGCCATCCTCTTTGTTCTTGGAATATGCGACAATAAATTATGGCTACCGAATTTTTCGAATTTTTTGCGGCTGCACACTCGTTATCTCCCTTGCTCTGAAAGCTCTTGACCTACCGTTTTTTTCAAACGGCGCCGCAGCGGATGGGCCCCAAGATGCGATAGGGCTCAGCCCTGTAGGAAGCCTCATTAGGCCGCTAGGATCCTAACACTACCGCAAAAGCGAGAGCTCTTGTTTTCTCGCTTGCCTGGTAAGCTGTTGACCTCGCAATCGATTCCAAATGCGCCGCAAAGAACGGGCTTCAAGAGGTGATAGGACTCAGCCCTGTAGGATGCCTAGTTGGGCCTCTACGACCTCTCCTTTTTGGAGTAAATTTGCAATTTTCAAGGCCACTCAACCGAGACAGCGAAAGCCACACGGAGACCAGGACCTTAGGGAATGCTATCGGACTTACTTAGTCAACCAGTTGAACTCCGGTGTACACCACACCATCACACAGAACACTAAGTCTAAACAAAATTACTCCTCGTCGTATAGACAACATCACCTATACGATCACACCTTTTAAAAGGCCACCTGTGGTCAGCTATTCTTGTACCTTCATCTTTAAGAGAATACACGTCTTTACCACTACTCTAGCCTAAAAGTACTGTCGAACAAATGCAACGAAAACTCGTAACACTCGTTAAACGCGTTTAACTCTTTAACTAGGGAGATGGCTTGTTTTCGCGGACATCGCGATCTCCCGCGGACATCGCGACCTCCCGCGGACATCGCGATTATCCGCGGACATCGCGATCATCCGCGGATAATCGCGACCTCCCCGCGGTGAAGAGTAGGCGGTCCGCGGGAGATCGCGATTATCCGCGGACATCGCGATTATCCGCGGACATCGCGGCCGGCGACTCATCCCCTGTAAAACACTGATTAAACTGTCGCTAGACCTGCGCACTCGTTGAACGTGTGGGCCACTCGTGAAACGAGTGGAGAATGTGTGTAACGAGTAGAGAACGTGTGAAACGAGTAAATAACGAGTTAAAGGAGTATAAAAACGCGTAAAAAATGAGTAAAATGACCA
>NW_004457300.1:0-68240 GCF_000313135.1 Acanthamoeba castellanii str. Neff | reverse complement strand
AAGCGTGGGCCATGATCACAGCCCTTATGCAGAGCAACCCGCGACATAGGCCCACGGCGGCCGAGGCTCTGTCCAAGTTTCGAGCGTGGCTCACATCAGAGTAAAACCATTTTTTGACCCGACAGGCTTTTGCACTGCGCGCGCCAAGGCCCAGCATGGCGATAATAAAAACGAGAAGGAGTGGTAGACACGCTATGGTGAAGCGGACGAGCTCGCGCTGGGTCATAGGAGCCTTTGCTCAGGCCTATAGAGTATGCGCCGATCAAATGAGAACGAGCGGCTCGCGCAGTAGTTGCCTGGACGAGCAAGGACGAAATGGAGCAGTACAGACGCCAACCCGTGGCTCGCCTCTTTTAAACATACCAGCCATCACAAACACACACACGAGCAATATATAATGAGTTTATTTATTGTTTTATTTAATATCAATAATTACCGACAGTAGCAGCAATAGCAGCAGAAACAGCAGCAGCAGCAGCGGCAGCAGCAGCAGGACTTGGGATAGGTCTGCGCCCACAGAGGCAGACTGCTTTTGGCTGTATCGTGTGCGCGCGGCACCGCGCCATTTGCAAATGAGCACCGGCAAGCCCACTTTCGACGGCCAACGACCGGGCCATCCGCTACCATGACCGTAACGACCTGCTTGCGTCATTGCCGGGCGCTCGCTTATACAGAGTGAATGACTTTGTTCATCACGAGACATCGGTTGCTCTCGTGTTGGCGCCGCCCAATGCGCCTCCCGCGACTGCCTCAGCCGCCAATGGCTCAAATAAAACCAACAAGGAATGAGTTTATAAGGACTCGTGCTTGGCTTGTCGCTTGTGTCATTCCTCAGCGATGCGCATAGTATCAATGGCAAGGAATGCGTCAAGGAGCTGGTCAGGCAGGCCTGCTAATGCCTGGACGCGTTCGCCGTCGTCGGCGTGTTAAGATATACGACCAGGCGGCACCATTCGGCATCATCGAGCGGTGCGGCCGGCGTTTTGGCCAAGGAGACCACGAATTGGTTGACGATGACGGCCAGGTCGTAGCCGAGAAAGTCAAAGCCAAAGCGTTCTCTGACACTGGTCAGCGCCGTCAGGTGGCGATATGAGAGGGCCGGCCATCGCCAGTCGTCAATGTCTGCACTGGCCGACGGTTTGAGAGCGGCGTCAAGCCAAAACAAACGTGCGGCGGCCACCATACAGACGCCGGGCGGCGTCGAGTCGTCTCTGACTCTTGGTACGCTGTCTTCGTCCTGCTCGCGGTCATCGCTGCCGCCGCCGATATTGTTGGCGGTGTCGTCCGCACCGGCCGCGGTCTCAGAGTCGTCCAGGGCAAGCCGAACATACCATGCGGCGATCCTTTGGGCGGCCGAGGCGGCTTGTCGAGCGTAGCAAACGGCACGCCTTCATCGGAGAGCAGCAGCAATCGGTCAAGCAGCGTCATAAAGGGAACGCAGTAGGGGTCAATACTGACGAGACCCCACACGACGGCCAGCGCGTCGTTTAGCGCGTCGTCTTCGCCACTATCCCAATCCAAAGGGTCACTTTGCTCATCGCGCGACTCGCGTTGTTGCTTTGTGAGGCACGCCAAGGCGGCACGACTTGCAGTGATTTGCGTTCATACGCGATGCGCATCCGACCATAGGCGCTTCACGTGGTTTGTGGCGAGCGCAAAAAGATCCCCGTAGGCGCAGGCCCGCACAACTATGCCATGTCGATACCAGCCTGGCGTGTTGTATTCGCTTTCGTAAGCTGCACGATGGTGGTGATTGTCCGAGTCGCCGTCGTCTGCACCGTTGTTGTTGCTGCTGCTGCTGCTGCTGTTGCTGCTGCTGCCGTCATAGTCAATATTGTGGGTATAATCTGGCTGGATGCCGGTCGCGTGTATTGCTGGCGTGTGCTGACCTTGCCCGCCGCCAGAGCCAATACAAGGGACCAAGTTGGCGGTGGCATCCTTGGGCTCCATTGGCGTCGGTCGTCTATCAGGTTCTGCCGGTCGAGTTGTGTGGCGTGACAAGTAGGCAAGAAGATCACAGTAACAATCGCAGCGCGGCGCGAAAACATAAATGAATGTAGCGGCCCTTTGTGTGGGCAGTCAAGCCGGCAAACCTTTGGGCGCTTGGGTATTGCATCTCTAGGGATGGCGCCGGCATGTGGGCGAATACGGCCCAAGCGTTCGCAGCCCTTTGCGCCAAAGGCGCAATCCAAGATGACGCGATGGGGCGGGCCACACCAGAGCGGCGACTATCCTCGCCCTATGCCCAGGCTTTTGTTGCGAGCAACATTGTCTGCAGGAGCGGCAAGGAGGCTGTACCTGTTGTCGCTTGCTCGGCGTACAGAGCGCGAGTTGCTGCAGCCACAAACAATATACAGGCCATTATGCGCTCTCGCCTTTGTATCGCAGTTGACGCAAGCTTTATTTGGCACAGCGACATGCCGCAGGCGCAACAATTGTGGCTATTCTTTATGGCCAGTCTTTATGGCCGTTCTCTGCGGCCATCTTTTGCATCCAATGCTGCCGTGTAGCGTCATGCTTTCGCCGGCAGCAGATCATTGTCGAGGACAAAACGCAAGGCAAGCGCCACGGCCTGCGCCAGCTTGGGTGGCACAGAGTTGCCCACCTGCCTGTACTGGGATGATTGTGCGCCGCAAAAGCTATAGCCCTCGGGAAAGTCTTGCAGGCGAGCGGCTTCGGCAACGGTCAGCCGGGGGACCCATGCCGGCGGCGATTGCGCGGTTGGCGCGTCTTTGGCACGGATGGCGTCTTGGCAGCATGGCTTGCATTCACGTTCTTTGTTGGCGCGGCCACTGCCCTTGATTGCAGCAGCAAGCACAGCGCCGGTGGCGTGTTGTTCGACATTGGCCTTTGCTTTGTGGCACCCCTTGTGTGTGTTCCCGGCATCGTCATCGACCCCCAACATGGAGCTGTAGTCGCTATGGATGGCCACGTTGCCGTCACTATGAGCGGCCATTTTGCCGCCACTGTGGGTGGCTACAAAGTCACTGCCATGAGCGAGCATGACGCTGGTAACGGTCTCGGCCGTGCAGCTGCTGTCGGCTTTGGATGCCCGGCTTTTATCTTGGATGGACCCGCAGCTAGCGCCAGAGTCTGTCGCACAGCCAACGTTCTGTTTGCTGGTCAAGGCGGCGTGGTACTCTACCACCCAAGGCACGGCGCCGTCGTAGAGAGCGCGCTCGTCGATGATCGGGGTGCGGTTGCCGCCCATGGATGCGAGCAGGGTGCAGCTCGGCGCATCCAAGTTGAGCGGCGGTCCGCCGCCGTTAAAGAGCAGGCCCGCGTAAGGGGTTGCGCGCAACTGCGGTTGCTTTGCCAGCGTCACACGGGCACTACACGGTGCGGTGTTGGGCGCCACGCCGGGCCGTGGCAGACCAGCCAAGACATTGCGCACCGTGGGAGGCGTTGGACCGACGCCCATTTCCAAACGCGCTTGAGCAAGACGAGCAGCGTAGGCAGCCTCGATGGAGGCACCTGGTGGCATAAGGTTCGCCAGCACGCCCACAAAAAACGCCCTCTTGCGCGTTTGCGGAACGCCACGAGTGTGCCGCGTCGAGGAGATGGACCCCGACGGCATAACCTGCGGCGGCAAACTCGGCCACCAGCTTGTCGCGCACGGTGTGCCACTTGGGGTGTGTCGCCAGCGCGGCCACGTTCTCCATGACAAAGGCACGCGGCAACAGCTGGCGCACGACGCGCACAAACTCCCACACCAGCTCGCTGCGACAGTCGTCGGTGCGCATGTGGCCGCCGATCGAGAAGCCCTGGCACGGCGGACCGCCGGCCACCACGTCGCAGCCGCTCGCTAGGAGGTCAGCTGCAGGACTAAAAGTGCGCACATCTTGCAGGGCGGCCACGTCGCGCAGGTTGGCGCGGTATGTAGCGACGGCATCGCGATTGCTATCGACGGCCAGCAGGCCGACAAATCCGGCGCGCTCAAACCCCAGGTCGAGCCCGCCGGCGCCGCAAAACAGGCTCACCATCGTCAGCCGTGTTGCTTGTTTGGTTTCGTCGCCCCCAAAGAACCGCGCGCGCTTGGGCACGGGTTGAGAAGAGGCAGCCTTTGTGTGAGCTCGCTTGGCGCTCGGTCGGCGGCCCGGATTGACAACTCGTCCTCGCAGTTGCACAGTTACTGTTGCTGTTGTTGTGGGCGATGGCGGCGCTGGTGTTGGTGCTGCTGGTGCTTTTGCTGTTTGCATGGCGGATGCCAGAAGCAGTAGCAACAGCAATAGCTTCGTATGATGCGCGTGGGTAACTGCAAATATATTGTCTCTTGGCCTCGAGTGGCATTGCACCGTATGGCTGCAATTGGCATTGCGCCGTGCGGCTGCAATAAACTTTTGTCGCGCCGCGCTCTAGCGGTCCGTCCAAACAGCCAGGTGCGTGTGACATTTGCGCGCAAATAGAGGGCGCATTTGCCAAGGCCAGCCCCGGTAGACCAAAGTGTGTGATTCACATTGCCACAACAACAACTTTACACACAAAACTCGCACTTTGCTCGGCCGTCGTGGGTCGGCCGCAACTGTTTGTCCTCTGCGCTGCATCGTGTTTGCCAGCTCCGCCAACAAGATGACACCAACCAGAGCCGGCACCAACAGGGCCATGAACGAAAGTAACAGCGCCGGCAATCAATACTCGGGCTTGATTGCGGCCACGCTCGATCTCGCCATCGACCAGCGCATTGATGAAGCCTACTGGCCTGTTCTCGAGTGCGTGCACCGACGTGCGCCAGGTGGTGCTTGAACCCGCCGACCCTTCTGCCCGTGTCGTCTCTGTCGAACTGCTCGAACGCCCAAACGCCCTTTCCGATGCCGAGCTACTGTGGGCTATCCGGCAGCTCGAATGCACATCGGCATCGGACATTGCGAGAAGCGTCAAGCCGGCCGATCCAGTTCTGTTTGAGCGTCTTACGTCCATGGGCGTCATTCATGACTTTTGGCCAGCCACTGCGGCCGTGGCGCCAAGCGACGGGGAAGCTGCCTATGCGCAAGAGCCGTGCGATGCCCAACACCAACCTGCGCGGCGGCTGACAAAAACATGGCGCAAGGCCGTGCGAACCGCCATTGCACTCGGAAGGGCAGACTTGGTGGAGCGCTGGCGCTTATGCTTGCGGTGCGCCTACCCATTGCCGGCCAATGCCGACGGCGAGGCGCCGTCGTCGAGCGAGGATGGCGAGTGGTGGACCATGGTCGCACGGGCGATATGCGCCGATCCAGGATCAGAAGCGGACGACTATGCCCGGCGCCTGGAGACCTCTGCCCGCGCGTTTGACATACACTGGACTCTGCCGAGGGATGCTTTGCGCAGCGCCATGAGCTGCGGTCGCGCCGGCGCAGACATGGTGCACACCGTGCTCGCTTTGGCACCTAGCTGGTGGGCGGCAGATTGGATTCGACTGCGCGGTTTGTGGCATCACTTCGAACAGCACCATTTATCTTCCTCTCAGCACACGCGGACGGACGAGCTGCTCAATGTCTGCATGACAGGTGATATTGCCTTTGCCACCGAGATGCTGGTGCTGTACCAAGAGGTCGCCCAATGCACGCGCTGCAATATGGCGGCCTTTGCCGCCGACCAACACGTTCGGCCTGGTGCAACGTCGGCCCGACCCAGTCAGCCAGCGCTATATTGCGTGTCTGATCGCACCTACCACGCCCTTTTGGAGAACAACCATACGGCAATGATTGCGTGGCTGGCCGAACGTGACGCTGCCAATGCGAGGAACCCATTTTTTACCGTGGCGGCCGCGAGAGAAGAGGACACGTGCGCGCAATGTCAGCAAACAAGGTCGAGCGCGGTACAGTTCGACTGCGATGCCGCCGGCAACAACATCGATGTCGGGCCGGCGATACAAAAGTGGCTCGATAGTGCAGACAAAATTTGCTACACCAACCCAAGCGCTGTCGTTTGGATCGCCAGCGGCCAAGTCGGCCTGACCTACCGCCAATGGCTGGGTTTTGCCGCGAATCTTGCAATTAGCAAACTCGATTCGCGGTTGATCGTACTGGCCTTTGATCGTCCGTGGTTCAAGCCGTTTGTGGAAACGTTCGTGGAACAGTGCCTCAACCGGCAATGTGTCGTCACGTGCAGCTGCAACGACGATATCACCCGCCTGCTGTGGCTGTTGAAGCTCAGATTGAATGCCTACTGCGCTGGCTCGCATGGCGATGCCTTTGCCGGTGCTTTACTCCTGCGCGCGGTGCCTGAACTCTTGCCCATTGTTGCAAAATAGTGTCATGCAAAAAAAGAAGGTGCATTTTGCGTATCCATTTACATCGTAGGTAGCTGTCTCTCTTTTGTTGCGGAAGCGGCAGCACTCAAGAACCAGGCGCCGCTGGTGTCGCTGGTGTTTTGGTCTCGGCGAGACAGTCGGCCAGACATCGCTCGGCAATGTGCCACTCAACGCCGAGCAGGCGTGCCGCGGCTTGTTCGGCTTTGTCCAGCGCGAGCTCGCGGGCCGAATTAGCGGCTAGCCCCCATATGCCGGTCTCGCGTGCTGCATTATGGAGTGCGCAGCGCAAGACCGCATTATCGGTATCGATGTGGAGCACATGGTGAACGGGGTCAAAGGTGTCGTCGCTCAAGCACAGTACCACGAGCACATGGCACATGCGGCGTATCACGGCGCGCTCCATGATCCATTCGGCCTCGGTGCGCATCTTGCGCTCCTTGGCGTGGTCATCGTGCCCAACCAAACAGCGGTGTTCGCACTGCTGCTGTTGTTCTTCTTGCTTCTCTTGCTGCTGTTGGCACACGCCCTGGCGCGTCTGCATGGCCTGCGATTTCTGGTAACAAGGCCCGTCGTGTCTCGCAGGACGCTAAACGGTACCCCCATGGCCCATGCTGTAAGAGCGGCGGTGAGCCGTTGCGTGTGCGCATGTGGCTGACTTGTTTGGGGCTTGGTGGTGTTGGAGCCGCCCAAAGCATAGTGCGCGGTCAAGTGCATCTGGGCCGCAATTTCCTTTCTCCCTTGTCTGCGTGTATGTCTATTGCTGATTGTTGCGCCAGATAGACAAAAACAGCGCGTTTGGCGTGCGCCGCATGTGTCTGGCGCAGTGTTGATTATAGCTGATGTATTTTTTTCAAACCGCGATCGCAGCAGCAGTAGCAGTGGCAGCGGCAGGCAGCAACGTCGATTTCTCGCTCCCTCTCTGTGGACCAGACACACAGAGATGGATCGACGCTTTGCTCACAAACAATGCAGCGCGCAGTGTTTGCAGAGCGCGACACAGCCCATGCCAACGGCACGTCTGCCATTCCTATATAGTTTAACTAATAAATAATAACATTTTTATATAAACATTTGGGCCTGGCATGGTGAAAAGCCAAGGCGGGGCTGCGGGAGTTTACTATCATCGCCAACACACACGCGCAGCCTTTTGCACCACTGCCACTGCGCTGCACGCCGAGCAACTTTGCCCCGGCTGTTCCACTCCACGAGGCGATCACAGCGGCACCACTTTGACTTGCGCTACGCGTCGCATCTCCCGGCGCCAAACGAACCCCGCCAGCGTTGCACCACTCTAACAAGTGCATTAAAACATGCCGCGGCATCCAAATGCGCGCCGTCCCTTTTGCGACGAGGCCGAACTGCAACTTCTCGCCGGCGCACTCAATGCAAGCATCTTTGACGGCCGGCTGCCGATACATGCCATAAAGGTCCGATGGGAGGATCGCCTGCGCACGCGACCCGGCAGGGTCAAGCTGTGCAGCGCCAAGGGTCGGTATGCCGTCGAGCTCAACCCGCGCCTCGTCGACGACGGTCGCAAGGTGATTGTCGTGCTGGTGCACCAACTGTGCCACGCCGCGGTCCTTCTTATCGACGACCAGCCGTCGGGCACGCGCAGCTTGCGCTATGCGTTTTGGGTCACCATCGCGCAGCAGAAACGGCCCGACCTGGTCATCGGCGGCGACCCCCAGTGCCATGCCGTGTATGATTACCACTATGCTTGCCTTAGCGTCACCGAGATGCACCAAAAGCCGTGTCACATTGCCTACGGCTCTCGAAGCAGGCTCGACGAAGCTGCGATTGCGCGTTACCGCTGCCGGCTATGTGCCCTGCCTCTTGTTGCCATTGGATCGCTCGACGCTCTGCCGCACGACCGCGAGATTGTCTACATACAGCTGGCGCGCAAAACGCGCACCAGGCCGCCATCTTTGGGCGCCATGCGGCTGCAGATTGCCGCTGAAGCTGTGGGTGCTGCGTTGCAAGTGGGCATGGCTTCGGTGGATGCGCTATGGCCGGCCATTTTGCCGGGTGTTGCCTCCACGGTGCGCCAAGACTGTGTTTTTTCGGCTGCCCCCACATCTGCTTTTGTTTTGGCGCCCCTGTTGCCACTGCCACTGCTGCCGCCGCTACCACTGCTGTTGTTGCCGCCGCTGCTTCTGCATGGAATGGCGTGGGTTGCAGGGACCGGTTTATGCTTTTCTTGTTTTATTTGTGTTTCTCTCTCTCTCCCTCTCTCCCTCTGGCGTTTGCGTTCTGTGGCTCATGTTGATATTGGTTTGGATTGTCTCTGTTGCGTCCAGTGGCATGCCATGGCCGATGCCGTGTATCAAGAGCTGCATATCCGGCCCAAAGACACGATGAGCTGGGATGCCATGCGCGACGTGCTTGGCAAAGCGCGTGAGCAAAAGACCTGTGCCTTGTCAGCGCGCCTCTTGCCCGGAACTACGAGTGAGGACAATGCCATCTCGCTCACGGCCGCCTACTACTACCTCTATGCCAAAGCCGCCGTTGCCGTCAACGTGACGAAACACGGCGTGGTCTACGTTGTTCCTCACACGCCCGAGTGCGACGAGTGTCCAACGTCCCAACTGGTCGACCTCGGACAAGAGGCGCTCGTTCTTGTATATATTGCCACTGGGCAGCCGCCTGCATCATGGGCGCCTGATGCTTCCATCTTATTAAATCGCGAGACGCAGCATGCAGCGGTGCCACATCCGATGCCGCCGCATGCCGTTTGACAGAAGCCGCCGCCGCTGCCCCATTTCAAACAGCCACCGGCACGCCAACGGCCTCCCCTCCGTTCTGTTTTTTTGTGTGTGTTGAAAGCAACGCGAGCTATCAGCTGCGGCTGCGCAATTTGTTTGTTTTTTGCGGGCTGCATGGCAAACGCGGCCGGCTGGCATACACGGATTCAGGCGTTGGTCCATGCTCCACCTCCCAAAGTGCGACACTGACAGGACCTTTGCGGGCGACACGCACACACGCCGCAGGCGGAACCAAACTCCACTCCTTCAGGGAAACAAATGCCCACCGGCAAAGTGCAACTGATCGCAGCGCAAACCACCATAACCAAGTGCGTGCAATCTCTTGGCGCAGCCATTCCCCCTTACTCTCGGCCAAGACACCATGTGCTACTCGCAGTCACTCTCGGTATCGCTGGCGCTCGCCAGCTGGGTCGCCGTCGCATGGCTTACACGCACCAAGAGGACCGACGGCCAACGGGCCGTGCCGCCCTACCTGGGGCCGATCGCGTTCTACGCCATCATGGAGACGCAAACTTCTCGTACACGTCGCGCACCAACGATGTGGCTGCCGCGGTGCGGGCTCGTGAGGCCGCAGCGGTGTTTACGGCGGCCATCAGCATGTCGATCGTGTGGGCCGTATTCTTTAGCTTGCGCCTGTTGCCGTTTGACCTTTTGCCGTCATCGCGCGGGCACCTACAGCGTGCTGCGCAACGACGAGATCATGGTCGGACCGCAGGTGTGCACCCGGACCGGGCCGTCCCACCTCACCTGGACCCTACCCTACCAGAGCAAGAACGGGCTTGAAGCCAACCTCTTCCCCTACCTGCTCCTGTGGTTCTACCCGGCGCTCTACGAGCCACAAGGCGCGGTGCGCTGCGCGTGCTGGATCGCGCAGGTGCTGGTGGTGGTGTTCACGGCCGGCTCCATCCACGAGCTACCCACCACCTGGTGCGCACTCTCGGTTCCCATCATACTCACGGGCATCTGTGTGGACGTTTGCGACGCTGTCCACCTGCCGCAGAGACTCGCGCTTCGGTACAGGTCGTGGAGGCGCAGTTTGGCGCCGAGGATTGCTCTTTGGCGGGCGACCACGAGGCCTGATCGCGCGGGCTTGGTCGTTTGCGCTGGCCAAAAGAGGCCGTTGCAAAACGTTTGCAAAAAATAAGAAACGACTGCGCAGCGCCGCAGCTGTCCTCTTGTTTGTTTAAGCCCAACATATAAACAATGTTTTTGGTCGGCCTATCGCAACCAACGGGCATCGGTGTATGCCAGGCAAGGACAATTTATTGTCGTGTTGGCCACGGTGAAACGCGGTGTTGGTTGCCTATTGTAGGCAAACAAGCAACAGCGGTAGTAAGAGCCGCGTTTGTCATGGCTCTTGCCGCCGTTATTGCTGTTGCTGCTGCTATTGTCGCTTGTCGTCTCTGTCGTTGTCGTCGCCGTGGCTTGTCGGCTTAAAGTATACCAGCCAGGCCTCTTCGCTTACCGTCGCCACAGCGCACAGGCCATACAGAGTCCGCTCGATGTGGCGGTCGCTGGTGCGCTTGCCCTTGAGCGCATTGACCCAGGCGAGGTATTCGTCCTGGACGTCAAATTTGCCCTTTCGGCCGTAGCGGCTTAGATAGTCGTTGGCCAGCTCCCACGACTCGATCGCTCTCCACGTGTGGCCGTCTGTGTCGAGCACTCTTACACATTCGTCGTGCAGGCATTCATAGTCGGCGTTTGGGGGCACCCGGTCTCGGTGAGTCTCTGTGCTCACCTGGGCCGTGTATTGCGCCTTGACGACACGCTCGATGACAGACTTGAGAGCAGCGATGGTGGCGCGATGAGCCGCCTTGTAAGCGCCAGAGCCGACCAGGGCATGCGGCTCGGCGCCGGTGGCAATATCCTGCATGGCAAAGTACATTGGGCCGCCTTTGACGAGCATGCCCACCGACGGAGGGCTGTGGTGCAGCGCAATAGTCTCTAGCGGGTGCAACTGGTCAAGCCGTACTTGAGCAGACAGGCTCTCTATATGGGCCGCGTCGCCGCGTTTGGCGGCTTCGATCAGGCGCTCCTCCAGGTCATTGATCTGCTGCCTCAGGGAGGCCGCATCGGCATAGACGCTGGCGGCTCGGGCTTGTATTTCGCTCCACTGCTCGCGCAGAGACTCCATATCGGCTCGCATCTGCTCCATCGGCGAGGGCGGTGGGATAGAAATGAAAGCTTTGCGCCGGCGCGCCTCTGTTCAAGTTTTGAGCGGCGGGCGTGCGGTGGCGGGACGGACAGCTGAGAACGGTGTAATTTAATTTAATATAAATTAAAAGGCAAAAGCCGCTTGGCTCGCTGTGCCGCCGTTATCATACCAGCGTCGTTTGCCTCGGCAGACGCCGTTTCACCATGTCGCACAAAAGAGGACGAGAGACCCTTGAGCCGCAATCAGCGCAACAGGCCAAATCGGCCCCCGCCAAGCGGCCATGCGCGGTCGCCACCTTGGTGCCTGGCCGAGTCTGCAATGTGCGTGGCGCCGACAAAGCCAGCATGGACAGCGCCCAGGTCATACTCTGCCAAGGCGAGACCAAAGTCGTCTACAAGCCCGACTTTATGACGCCCGCGGAAAGCAGCGCGCTGTTGGCCTTGTTGTGCCGAGACAAGGACGTTTGGACGCGCGACAAGTTACGCATCTATGGCAAGGAGGTACTTTCGCCGCGCAAGGTGTGTGCCTTTGGCGACGCGGGCACGGCCTACCGATATGCCGGCATGGATCGCGCCAGCCGCGCCTGGCCCCGCGAACTGGAGGCCGTGCGCGACAAGCTGGAGCAACTGCTGGGCCAGCGGTTCAACTTTGCCCTGTGCAACATGTACGAATCGGGCCGCGACTATATTGGCTGGCACGCCGACGAGGAGCGCGACATCGAGCCCGGTTCGACCATTGCCAGCGTGTCTCTCGGGGACGTGCGCACTTTTTGTCTGAGGCCCAACGCGCGCGACTCGCCAGACACCTCGGTAGACCTCGCCGACGGCAGCCTGTTGGCCATGATGGGCACCACGCAGGCCACCCACAAGCACTGCGTGCCCAAGCGCACTAGCACCAAGCGAGCTGATCGCGTGCGCATCAATATCACCTTTCGCCTCTTGCGCCCGCGGGATGCCGCCTCTTGACATTCTTGCCAATGCAAAACCTTGGCGTTGCCCGCCGACTTTTGTTTTGTGTTCGAATACATGCTCTTTTGTGCAAAAGTGGAGCGAAGCACTGGGCGCGCCGTAGTTTGTTATGTTGCTCGCCAAGGGGAGGGCACGGCCCGCCAGTTGCCTCTGATTTGGTAGTGCGGCCGCCCGCAACAGGCCAGCGAGTTGACTTTAGCACCAAGGCGGCCCCTTATGCTGCCACAGCAACAGTGTTCGCTGAGCCAGCGCTCGGCGCTGCCGCATTCGCTTTGCCTTGACGCTCGCGGGCTGACCCACACAAACGCATCAACATAAAAAATTATATTATTAAAAAAGTTGCATTCAAACTTTGGCATTAAAGAGGCCTGGCGCAGCGTGGTCCATCATGCACATCGCCACTGCCCTGCTGCCAAAAGCCCTAAACTGCCCTCTCGACTCTCTGCCTGGCCGAGGAGCAAAGTCGCAACCAAACGACCCTTTCCTTTTGCTCAAGGTTGTGCGTTTGCCTGTGCATCACTTGGACACTGTGGCTCATTGTGGCGCTTTGCTGCGTCCTGTTGCCATGCTCTTGGCGCCCTCATCGTGCAGGCCAGCGTGTCTCTTTTCTGCCATGTCAACCGCCAAGGAGCTTGCCGTATTTTGGACAAACGAGAATCGCTTCCTCGCTATTCCACCCTCTTGTAGAACCGTGGCTGATGTCAGGTGCCGCCCGCGTCTTGGCCAAGCGCCGACATGGTATTGCGTCTTTGGCCCACTTTGGCAACCTCACGCAATCATCGTGTTGTGGTGCGTTTTCAGAAACCACGTCGCGCGCCTGACGGGCCACTACTCGGACGCCGTGCGGCTGTCTTTTGGTGTGATAAACATGGGATCGGAAGCCGACAGTCAGCAGGTGTCCTACCACGGCGTTGGCGCGATGCCTTGGCTCGCACGGACCCCTGTCAAGGTGTGCCATAGAGCCGGGCCGTCCTTTTCGCTCTTGGTTGTTTGTGTTTGCTAACCCTAAGTTTGCCTTTGGCGTTAGGCCACCATCTTTGACAGGCAAGGCACACAACCACCGCGCCACGCGATGCTCCACTCTAGCTTGACCGAGTCGGACATATACAAGGTCATCGAGTCTCTCGGCATTTCCACACAGCACAAGTGCCTCGCAGTTCGTGGCGGTCAGCAATCGTCCAGCGCGAGCAAGCCAAGGTTGCTGCTCGGCGCCGCAAACGAGATTGAACTGCACCTGACGCCTGATCCTACGCTCTTTCACATCACCGTCATTTCGCCGCCCGGTTTCGAACGCTGTGGACGCCCTTCGAGCTTTGTACTCCCGGCAACGCCCAAAACCGAGGTCTTTACGCTGCGATGGGCCTTGACGCGCTTGACGGGCATTGACGAATGCAATTTGGTCTTGCTGCCGATGCACGAGCTGGGGTTCGATTCGACGCGGCCATTGGATGTGCGTATTAGTTTTTTCTTCCGTCGACCGCGCCGCGCCGTGCTGTTGTTGCTGGCAAACATGCATGACGCCTTCTGTGCCACACAGTGCCTTGGCCGTGTCTCGCTCACATTTTTTTCTACCTGTTGTGGTCGCCTTGCGTGCAAACCGCTCTGCCCACTGCCCGTACAGCCTTCAGCCACTCTGGGCGATCAGGGTATCACCACCGATTGTCCCGTTGGCCTGGCCCTTAAGCGAAGCTCGGGCAAGCACAACACCAAAGAAGAGGAAAGCGGATCAAGAGTTACCATTGCGGTGCAGATAGGTCCTCGGCGCACCTATCTGCTGCGCGTCCAACTCGACGCCAAGGTTTCGACGTACTGCTGCACCTGCTTTGTTATACTTTTTTTTTGGATTGTTGTTCCTGCTGCTGCTGTTGTTGCTGCTGCTATTGTCAAGTTGTAATTGGAGCACTTATGATACCCGACTTGGTCCGCTGTTGGCTCGCCAGAAATCGTCGCACTGCCTATCGCCGCTGGCAGCTCAATGGCGTCACTCTCGATGACAACAACACTTGGCGCGACTATAGCGTTGTCGAAGGCACCTGGTGCCGCCTCGTGTCGCTACCTCGCTCATTCCAGCTCTTTGTCAAGGGCCTTACGGGTGTGTTTCCTTCTCGCAATTGCGTTTAGCGTGCTCGCCTGGCACGGCCATTTGGCCGTGCTAAATCGGCACCTCCGTCCGGCGTGCTTACCTGACACGCCCATTTGGCGTGCCATGTATTATTTCTTGTTTGACAGGCAAGACGATTACGATCGAGTGCGGCACGTCGATGCTTGTCGGCGAGCTCAAACAAAAGATATGCTACAAGGAAGGTACGGCCTGCAGCGCATTTGCAAACGCCACGACAGTACAAACGGCTGGCACGCGCAAAGAGCCTAAAGAAAAGAGAGAGAGAGAGAGAGAATGAAGCAGTATGCCGATCCAAAACCGGCCATGTGTTTATCTGTCTGCCTCGCTAGTTTGCTTTACATATGGGTCGTCCATCGCGGTTCCACTATGTGGGCTGTTCTCATGGGCCGCCATTATCTCGCATCATCGACAAGTGGCCAACTCACCAAACCGCCGTTTGCGAGCGACGGTTTGCATCGCAAGTTACCAAGGCCTCACGCAATGGGGTCGTCTGCACGCCATGACAGGTTGGCAACCTTTGTCGCCGTGCTCGGATATCGGATGTTGGGTCGACCCTGCGGACGCACAAGCGAGGCAGCAAACGTGAAGAACCGGAAAGCACATGCGGCCGCACGGCAATAATCAGAGCCATGTCGCGCAGACTTGCAGCCGAAAAAGAACCGCTACCACCCAATTTGCAGTTGTCATTGTGGGAAACTCGACTGGCTTCCTGTGTCGCTGAATCGGATTGCGGGACCACTCGCCCAATGCTGATCGCTTATTCGGCCAGCCGGCAAGAGAACCCAACTCGGAGGTTTTCGGACGATGGTGGACGATGGTTGAGACCGCCCATAAAAGCATGGGTTGTCTTTATTGGGAGGCTCCAACCACCAAGCGGCCGAGCTGCCTTTGGCTCACACCTTGACTTGATCTACAAACAACCAGAACCAAGTTGCTACTCGGAATCATGCAGCAGGCAGACACAGTCGGAGCAGCCGCAGCGACAGGAACAGTGACGGCGACGGCAGTAGCCGGAGCTGTAGGCGCTACTGTAACAGCGGCCGATGATGGCGGCGACACCTCATTCCTGATTCAGCCCAACATGTCGCCGACAGCCATTCTGCTCGTCGACGCGTCGGGCTCGGTGACGGGCGACTTCTCGGGCGTCGGCGGCGGCAGCATCTTCCAGCGCTTTGTCGAGATCGCCAAGACCCTGCCCCACGAGCGCTGGCGCGTGCTGTTTTGGAACTCGGACAACGAGACCAACCGCGCCTTCCCCGGCGGCTACTTGAAGATCCCCTACATGGTGGACAGCCACGCCAAGCTCGACCAGTGGTTCGGCGTCATCACGACCAAGATCGGGTGCAATTGTGTCACCATGCCCCACATTGCCTTTGCCCACGTCGACGACTGGCTCGACGAGGGCTTCTCCAACGTCGTCTACCTGTTCACCGACGGCGAGATCGGCTGGGAGGACATCACCGTCATGGAGCTGCGCGGTCTCAAGAACAAGCTGCGCCACGAGCTCAAGCGCATGGTCGACAAACGCCCCGACGTGCAGCTCAACATCGTCGCCGTCGAGAACAAGCGGCGCGACTTTAGCCGCGCCGAGAGCCTCACCAACGCGGCCGGCTGCGACGTCTACCAGACGCTCAACGAGCACAACCTCACGCGCCACGTGGCGCGCTTCGTCTCCCACACGCCCGAGACCGACCGGACCACGGGCCACGTGCACATCAACCGCACCCGCGCGCCACCAGGCCAGGTGCCCTTTCGCGACAGCTACTTTTCGCCGCTCCACGCCGGCAAGTTTGCCCGCCACGTGTGGCACCTCATCCGCGCCAGCAAGGCCGACATCAACGACCTCATGCGCCTGCTCCAGGACCTCTCGGTCTCGCTCGGCGCGCTGTGCGAGGGCAAGTCGGCCACGCAGTGCAACCACACGGTCGAGGAGTACAGCCGCATGTTTGCCGACACCGCCGTCGACGAGGTCATCGTCAAGTTCATGCTCGACTCGGCGCTCAAGGACGAGTTCAGCGGCCGGGCCGGCCTCTTTGCCGAGTACCGCGCGCGCCTCAAGGACCTCTACAAGCAGGCCGACCAGCTGCTCCACCAGGACGTGCGCTCGGCGCTGGGCGTCCCGACGGAGGCGGCCTTTGTGAGCCCGCCCATCCACGGCACCGTCGTGCTCGGGCCGAGCGCGCAGCTGTGCGACCGGCCCGTGTACCCCCTCGGCGGCAAGGACAAGCACAGCCCCTTCCGCCAGGCCGCCTACCAGCTCGACGGCCAGCTGGTGCCCATGCTCCTGCCGCTGGGCTACGTGGCGCCGCCCATCGACAATGCGAGCGTGAGCATGGGCGAGCAGTGCGCGCGGCAGTGGGTGCGCCAGCTCATCGCCGCTCTCTACCACCTGCACCCGACCGGCAACCAGGTGGTGTACCGCGCGCTCGGACTCATGCTCCAGGCCGGGCTGTCGGCCGGCCTCGAGGAGCGCGTCAAGGACACCTACCGCCAGATGGGTAGCCTCGTCCTGCGCAAGAAGCGCGTTCACTCGGACTCGAGCGAGCTGGCCGCCATTCGCAACGGCTCGCTCATGGTCGACCAAAAGGGCCGCCACGACGAGCTGTTCAAGGAGATGGCGGCCATGGGGCAGTGCCTGGGCCTGCACCGGTTCCGTCCGCTCACCCTCTGGTACCTGGTGTGCTTGTGCCTCGGCGACGAGACCACGGCCATCAACCAGTTTGCCCAGTGCCGCGACGACATCCGCGACGACTTTGGCGAGGCCGCCGCTGCGAGCCCCGCCGCCGCGGCCCGGCTCCTCGAACACGAGCAGGTCACGGCCGCGTTTGACAAGTCGTTTGTCCAGCACGTGGTGCCCGCCGACGACGGCCTCGACTACACGTGTCTCATCACCCTCAACGACACGTCGCTCACCGGCGGCTTTGCCTTTAACGAGCACGACCGCCCGAGGGCCACCGCCCACAGGACGTGCCGCCCTGCGCAGGTGCTCACGGTCGAGGGCCACGCTGCGCTTCTGGCCTCGGGCGAGGCATGCCTCTGCCCCGTGTGCTACACCATGCTGAGCGCCGACGACTTTAGGCCCGTCGGCCCCAAGGCCGGCTCGCCTCCGCCCGGCTCGGTGTTTGCAACCGGCCTGGCGCGCGTGTTTCACCATCAGGCGGCGCCCGACACCGCCTCGCGCGCTATTAACGAGCGCGAGACGCAGCCGGAATCCCAATGCCCTCGCCTTCATCGGCGACGACGACGACGACGGCAGGCTCAAGTTTGACCGTCAACGCCAACGCCGCGGCGACGCAGGCTCCCGTCGCTGGCAAGCGCCTGGTGCAGATGTGCGGCACGGTGGGTGCCGGCAAGACGACCTACGCCACCAAGCTCAAGCGCTTTGTCGAGGAGGAAAAGAGCGGGCGGTGCCTGGTGGTGGGCATCGACGGCTACTGCAGCACCGGCATGTCCTTCCCCGAGCCGCACAGCGGGTCAAGGCCGACATCGAGAGCTGGCTGGCGCAGGGCCAGCGCCAAGACCCCGGCCAGCTCCACGTCCTCGTGGTGGACTCGTGCGGCGAGAAGCGCCACCAGGACGTGTTTGGCGTCAACGTGTCGCAGTGGACCCAGGTGCGTGTATTCCCCAACTGGAACTGCGGCCTGGAACACAAGGAGCGCCTGGAGGGCTACCTCGCCTGGTCGCTGCGCAACGTGCTCCAGCGCGCCAAGTGCAGCCCCGGCTGCGGCTACTGGCTCAACCCGCGTGATGGCCTCGACGGCCTCGGCCTGTGCGTCAAGGTCCACCGCGCCAAGGCCCGCGCCCACTTTGGCAATAAAAAGTGCCCCGACCTCTTTGCCGGCGGCGGCGGCCCGCTCCCGGCAACCATCGAAGGCGCCATCGCGCTACTCCAGCCCGCGGCCGACTCTTACGCCGCCACGCTGGAGAAGGAGGACGAGCCAGACTTTGGCCAGCTCTTTGTCGAGTAGGGCGCTGCGCGGTGCTTGGGCGCTTCGCGACAGCCGACACCGTCGACTTTTGCTTCTCGCGCCCTGCCTCTGCTCTATCGGCCGCGCCTGTTGGCTTTGACGCGAAAGAATAAACACAAATCGCAGCGAGAGAGGACCGCCCCACAAGCTTCTTTGCCCCTCCTCATTTTGTCCCTGTCCGCTGGCTTGCTGCACCATCTTTTTTTTCTCCCTTGGCCAGTGTTTCCCTGTGCTGTGGCGCGATGGGTCTGTTACACGCGCATATCTTTTGGCATTTGCGCTCCAATGCAGCAAAACAGCGCGGTTCGATCGTTTGCAAACAGGCCGCCACGCGCTGTTTGGGTTGCGCATGCGCCTCGAGCATGGCAAGCATACATTTTACTCTCGCCTCTTGGCCTATGCTGCAGAGATAGACCAACGAGCGGCAAAGTGCGCTGCATTCGTGGCCGCTCGACAAGCTCTTCTTTGACAAGCTCGCAACCCTCGGCCGGCTCTCAACGACCCGCAACAATTATCACCTTGCGAAGGGCATTCTTGTCGGCCATGTCCTCGTCATCGTCGTCGTCGTCGTCGTCGACGGCAATCCCCAACGCAGTCGCAGCCCAAGGGCTGACGACAACCGCAGCGGCTGTCAGCACGACTTTGGAAGGACCGGCTGGCGCAGAGGTGTCGGTGGCCCCAACGGTCGCCGATAGCGCCGATGAGATTTATCTAGATGATTGCACGCGCTCGCTTGGCGCCTTTGCCGACAAGGTGGGCCTGTGGCTGAAAGCGATCGCGGGACACGACTCCAAGTCGCACGGCGCCGCCTACTCGTCGGTGTTTGGCGGTGGCTGGCGGCAGCGCGATGTGGATGCAGTGCGCAGCGGAAAAATCAGCGAGCGACTTTGCGCGGCAATGGAATCGCCGGCCTTTTATGCCGAATACTCCTCCATGGTGCTCCATGCCGCGGGCACCCAAAGCGACAGCCTGACGCTGGCCGTGGAGCCCAGCGTGTGGGACGACAAGACCCAGGTCCAGCAGATCAACTGGTTCCACACGCCCTCTGGCGCGTTCTGCCTCCGCCATGTCGCCGCGGCCGTCAGCGATCCGGCGCTGCGCCGGCGCGTGTCGGCCCTCATGAAGCGGGCCACGCAATATTTTGCGCGCGAGCAGGTGGCGGCAACGACGTGCAGGACTTGCCTAGACGGCAGCGAGCGCGCGCTGAACCCCGCGCAGGCCATTGCGCAAATGAGGGCCGTGACGGCGTACGGCCAGCGGCTCGCCTCCGGGTCCGGATATGATACCGACTACTTTCAGTATCATGCCTACGGCCCGCTTTATCTGGTCGCCTTTGCGTGGCCGCTCTTGCTCGCGCTCGACGGCAAGAGCCTCGACTCGGCTGCTGTCGGCGCACAATGTTTTCAAGTGGCTAGCTCGGTGAGCTCGCTGTGCGCCGGCGACAATCGGACGCAACAGCGCAGCAGCGCAAGGGGCGCCGACGCTCAACATACGCATGACATCAACCACCCCGACGGATGGGCGGCTTATGTGGATTCGTGGGCACAAGCCCCGATGATGGCCGACTCCATGGCGCTCTATCAGGATGCCGAGCGCAATCACGACAGCAGAGTGATGCGCCATTATTGGAAGGCTGCCACCGCGGACACGGCCAAAGAGAGGGCCATTACGATCCAAGCGCGCTATTACCACAGCTCCGAAACCAGCGTGCCGATTTGGTCGTCTTCTTTGTCGCCGCCCGATGCAGCAGCTGCGGCGGAGCGGATTATGGGCTTTGCCATGGCCGAGCGCGACACGGCGATCTTTGACGGTTCCGTTTTTGTTGTTGATTATACCGCGCGCATGGAAGGAGACAACGACGACGACAAGGTGGTCAACTACGTGATGACACCAACCCGCGATCTGTACCTACCCAACGTCGCCGACGTTTTGGCCTACGTGGACCAAGAGGCTGTGCACGATCCGACAATCGTCACTCGGCACATGCAGGCCGCACGCATCCTGGCAGCCGTGATTGAGCGCAAAAACGCCGGAGTCCAAGAGCAAATGGGCCAGACAGTGTGGTTTGGCCAGAATCACAAGAGGCGTGCGGCCTTGGTCGAACCGATTTTGCTTGCGCTTGCTGAGCACGCAGCACGCTCCTCGTCAGAACATGTCTCCTCGCCAAGCCGAGAGACCCTAGGCGGTGTGGAGCTGCCCGGGCGTGATCCCGTTGCTTTTGGCGAAGACCACGCCGAGCACAAGGAGGCCGGCGGTGCCGAGGCCGCGGCCGCTAGCGAGGACAACACCGATGTCGCCGCCGACCAACAGGCAGCTGAGCCGCCCGTTGGTGGGTGCCTACTCTCCTAGAGCCACCCAGCTCCCATCCCCGGGCGACACGCGGCAAGGCGAAAAGTCTCATGCAGGCGCCTGCTGCGCACTAGAGGTCCATGCGCCACTCGTTCTCCTTCCGGATCTGCTCCCCCTCCGGCCGCGTACGTTTAATGTTGTTGAGTTGGTTTCCCTTTGGGAGCCAGGATGTCCTAGTGTTGGCGGTCACTCTCTCCTCCCGCCTCTCTTTCTCTCTCTCTCTCTTGCGGTCACGACCACCGGCCAGTTTCACCTGGACCGTGAGAAGAATAAAAAAATACTTGAGGTTCCCTCTTCGGAACGGCTGGCTCTTCATTTGGCATGGGCAGCACCGAGCAGCCAGCAGCAACAACAACAGAAGGGGGGGAGAGGGGGGCGTTATCCTCCTCTGTGTGGAAGCAAGCACAACAACAATGCTGGAAGTGTGTGGCACGACAAAAACGCGAGAGAGAGTGAAGCTACCAATGTCCGCTCTCGGGCAGTAGCAAATTTTATTAAAAAAATTTATTATTTTATATTATCCCCGCTTTGCGCCACATTTGCCGCAGCTTGCCCGGTGTGCGCCGAGACCGGGGAATGGAGACAAGCCTTTAAAAAAGAGAGGTGAGCTCTCCCCTTTTGTCTCACCACCAGCCTCGCCGCGTGCTTGCCACACTACTAAAGAAGACACTGCCACACGGCCACCAATAGCAAAACTCATCCATGACGTCCTTCTTTAGCTACGTTTTGGGAGGTGTGTTTGGCTCGGGCTCGGGCGAGCCACTTGTGGTGCCAAGCATTGAGCTGGCTGCCGCCAGTGCCGGCGCCACTGCGCAATCCGACCATGGCCCTGACTCTCCCAGCGAGCTACCCATTGACCCAGCAGCGCTGCACGACGTTGCCGCCGTCGAGGCGCACAACAACAAGCACCAGTCGCGCGGCCACCTTGACTTGCCTGAGCGCCAGGCAATCAATGTCGCGCTTGAAAACTGCTCGATGCCGGCGCAGCAGACACCCGAGCAGCTCGCCGAGCTCTACACCTGGCTGTCGCCCAACGCGCGCGAGTTTGTCACCAAGCTGGCCGGCCACGAGAGGCTCGCCTCGGTGCCTCGCGTGTGGGTGAGCGACCAGAGCGGCCACATGTGGACCAACAACCTCCAGATCGAAAAGGCGGTCGGGCCTGCTTGCGGCGGTGCCAATCAAGGGGCGGCCAAGTTTGTGTCGCTCGACAAGCTGGCCGACCGCGTGGCCGTTTTGTTTGAAGGCGCTGTCAGTGGTGCTGCTGCTTATGCCGACCAGGCCCATCTCCCGCCCGCGCATCTGGTGTTGTCTGTCCACGTCTCGCTGCCGCCGCCTGGGCGGCCCGCCTCAGAGGCCAACGCCATGATCTACTTTAAGGCGCTCACCTTCCGCTCGGACGCGATCGTCGCCCAGGCACACTAGCGCGCTCCTGTTGGTTGCTGCGACAACAACCGGGCCACGCCGTCGGCTGGCCCCGATTATACCACCACTCGCACAGTCTGTCTTTTTTTTCGTGTTTGCGGCATGATCATGTTCTGTCATCGTCATGGCGCAAGTCGGACATCAGAGAATAAATCCTTTGTGTGTCGCAATTGCCATAGTCCTTTATTTGCCCGTGTGGGTTAGCGCTATTTTTCGGCATTGCATTGGGCCGCACAAAAGACCGGCTTTTGCTTGGCCTTGGCATGTCCACGCGTTAAAAGCACCTTGTGGCCAATGTGGCTCCCCACCAACGAGATGCCAAGCCTGCCACCGACAATCGCGCAGACCTGCGCTGCCCCACTTTACGCCCAAACGCTGGGGCCAAAGTATCCGTAACACAGCATCCAGATATTGGTGTTTAGGAAGAGCACAGCGCGCTTTAATTGGAAAACGAATGGTGTCTCATCAATGGCTTTTTTCAACCATCGTGGATATGCAGCGGAGCTGTTCCGTGTTGACGCCGGGATCGTCAGCCAGCGCGTTTTTGATCCTCCAAAGTCTGCCTTCTGGCCGCTGGTGGTGATATCCGCAGTGCTCGTAGGCGGCACCCTTGAGAAGGTCGTCTCCTTGGCGGCCATCGACGATTTTCTCTAGATTGATGCACAGCTTGGCATGTTCTATGTCTCGACGCAGATCGCGGGTCAAGATCACCTGGCACTTTGTGGTGACCGCATCGGCAAAGTCGCCTCGCAACAGCGGACGCAGAGGCATCCTCTCCGCGTCGCGCTCGATGGCGTCAACAAGTTGCAAAAAGTCGAGCACGCATTCGCTGTTGCCGCCGCAATTTTCACGGATGGAAAGCTCGGCAAAGTGTCGCTCGCTTTCTCCGTAATTGAGACTCCACGTGCAAGCGTCCTTGGTCATGTAGGAGATGGGGCCTTGGCCGACCTCTACGGCGGTGCGCGTCGTGGCGCCCAGTTCCAACCCCTTCACCGACTTGCGGTGGGCCAGACAAAAGAAGCGCGAGCCCATGTGGTTGACGCTGAACCTCCCAGTTATGCCGTGCTTACGTGTCAGGCGTGTGAACTCGGGGATGTCGTACGAGGCATACCATGCGCCTCCATCAAAACCTGCGCTGCCGCTGGCATTGCTCACTGTATGATCCACGGGCCATCGGGCGAGGCCCACATCCCCTGCATGCTGGAGGATGCCGGAGCCGAGGGCTGGCCATAGAACAAAGACGGCAAATAGGGGTAGGGCTGGATGACAACGCGCGTGTTGCCATCGTCTGGCATGGCAGGGACGGTGCCGACGGGAGGAGAAGGAGACGGCGCCAGAGGCGGCGGCATCTCAGGCCCAGCAGGCAAAATTTGAGGGGGTTGCCCACTCGGATCAAACGCAAACGGCCGGCACATGAGGAAGGTGCCCTCGTCCAAAGTTGGCATGATCATCACCTGCTGCTCCGTTTGCTGCTGTTGCTGCTGCTGCTGTTGCTGTTGGGGCAACGGCATCGGCATCATCATGGGCATGGCCAAGTTCATCGGCTGCGACTGCTGCGGTTGCGGCTGCGGCTGCTGCGGCCACATGTATTGCGGTCCAGATGGCGATGGCCAAGCGGCGCCATCTGCCATATTGTTCGCGCCCAGACCGTTCTGGCGTGCGCCCAGTCGCGGGTCCATGGCGCGCCAAGCCGCAGCGGCCCCACACCCGGCATCCATGGAGGCAGCCAAATCACGATGGCCATACGTGCCGATCCACAGTCCCTCGTTGGTCTTGGACGCATGCCAGTCGCGAAGTGCGCTGGCGTGCGTGTTGTGCGGCGCCTGCTGTGAGACCGGCATCGGCGCCGAGAGCGACGTGGGAGGAGCAGTCTGTGTCTGGTTTGTCATTGGCGCCATTGCGGCCCTGGCGCTATTGTTGCTGCCGCGTCTGTTGCCGTTGCCGGTGGCATCATTAGTGCCGTTGTTGCGGCTGCTGCTGTTGTTGTTGTTGTCAAGGCGCACTGCCGCTCGGCCGCGGCCACCTTGTGCAGTCACGTTACTGCCTTGGGCTGGCTGCGGCAGTGGCTGCGGCGGTGCCATGAACATGGTTCCAACAGGTTGGGCCATGTTCGCCATCATGTTTTGCACGGCGCCCGGCCGCATGCGCCACGCGGCGAGCTGGTCCACGGGGGCAGCCATCATGGCGGTAGCCGACTCTGCCGGCTGAGCAGTCCTGACGCCGAGGGAGTTTAGCCAGCCGGCGATACCGCGCTGGGCGCGAACTGCCACGTCCTGTATGGCCTGCGGCTGGGGCTGCTGGAGTGCGAGTTGAGACTGCATGTTTTGGTCGTGCGTCGCGGTTGAGCACGGAGAGAGCGAAAGAGATGGAGAATCAAAAAGAAAACACACAAAAAGAGGTTGCGCTAACAGTGCAGCGCTGAGGTGGGCTGGCGGTGGCAACTGGGCAGCTACGCTGTCGCCCTAAGACTAGAGGGGCTTGGTGCTGATGGGGGGAGACGCGGGTGCGGTGGTGGCTCCTTGCTCTCCCATAGCGCGACCAAAAAACAGTGGGGCGGTGGCAATGCCCCGTACCCTGGCCTGGCGTTGGCAATCGGCTGCGAGTGGCATGTTCACCATAGTATTCGATTGTTGACGGGGTCCCGCAAACCGCAATGGCCAGAGTGGGCCAACTCGTATTTCGTGTTTGCGATTTGCGCAGTCGGGCGAGGTACTTGGACAAAATTTGTTCCGCCTTTGTGTGGCCGCCGTTTGGTGCCCACGTTTGCCCTAACACTGTGCGTTTGCCGCAGTGCCGTGGCTCATGGCCAAGTGACAAACCCTCGGTCCATCAAGCCAGCAACGTGGCGTGCTAGCGCGCCGCGACAAGGAGCGAAAACGCTACGCACACACAGAGAGAGAGAGAAACATGGACACTTGGCGTGCTTTGCATCCGACAGATACGCCCATCAGCAGCAGCATCTTACACTTGGTGTTTGGCGGCAAGTTAAGCCGCAATGATGACAAGGGGCAGCCATAATGATGACAAGGGCAAAAAGGTGACAAGTTGGCCACGGTTGGCGGGTGCAAGTCGCATGGAGCGTCGGCATATGAGCTGCAAGCGCCCGTGGCGATCAAGGCGGGAGCCGCCGCATGACGTTATGCCAGGTTGCGTTTGTTGAGGTTGCCTCCATGGTCTCATCAAGACAAACCAAAGGCGCAACGGCATAAAAGAACAACGGACAAGCCAAGCCAGCCTACCTGCTCGCCTGCCTGTCTGCCTATTCACCCGCCCGACTGTTGGTTCGCTTTGGTCTGCTTGTGTCAGAGTTGTGCTGATCGTGCCACTGCGACCGCACCGGCAAGCAGCACTCGCGCACTCTGTCTGTCTGCTGCTCGATCGTCAAGGCACTCTGACTGCGCGCCTGTTGTACGCGTAGCACCCTGCAAAACCAAGCCAAGCCGAACAAAGGAAGCTTGAGTATGGATACTCGGGAAGGAGCGAGCGCGACTCGCAGGGGCAATACTGTTCGCAGAGGACGCACGACGCGGCGACCTAGAGGCCGGACGAGTTGCCGCGTTCTCGACACCTGGAGCAGCTCGGCCGGCCAACCGCCAAGTCACAGTGAGGCGGTATAAAAAGAAGGGGCCGGCTGCTGGCCAAGATGCTAGCATCCCCGACGCCGCTTCCCTCGTGGCATCGCAAGCCTACAACCCGCTGGTCGCTGGTGGCTTTGATATGGCGCCAGAGAAGTTTGCGACGGGGCCGACCATCGTACCGGCGCGGCCATCCAGCCCGCAGGTGCCGAGCGCCGCCCCAGGCGATTTTGTTTTGCAAGGCAATGACACCAGCAGCTTTGGCAATTTGGATGCAGCCGATCTCGACGAATGGTTTGCCAATAATCCGTTTTATGGTGCCAGCGCCGACATTGGTTTCCCGGTCGACCCTGCCCAAAACCCATCCTATGCCGAGCAAACACAAGGCCAACTTGGGCAAGATTCACGTCGCGAGCCTTTTGCCGCGCTCGGCGGCGCCTACCTTGTGGCATCGCCAGCCCACGTCCCACTCGACATTGCCGATGCCTACACGCTGAAAGACCAAGGCGCAGCTGAAGCAGCAGAGCGATACAGAAGAGCGACGCTACAGCCTGTGCCTATTTGGCCGACGCCGATCGACACGCAACGCGAGTTTACGCCACGAGCTGGAGATGGGGACCCTGTCAACGACAAACAACTGGCGTGGCTTATAACCCACACCGGCAACAGTATGCCGCCGTATGCGCTTTTTGGCGGTGACAACGTCGTCGCCAGCGGCGCGAGCGGCCCTCGCAGCAGCGCGCAAAACGACGAGGAAGGACTGGATGCCTATAATACCGGTCTTGCCGTCGGCGCACCCCTTGGCACCGAGAAGAAACGCGTCCGACGCTCTGGAGCGCAAAGCGGACCAAGGCAAACAGGCCCTCAATACATGTACGACGCACAATGGCTCGCTGGTGGACAGCATGATGACATTGAGACGGAAGACAACGCCGACAGTGAATCGGTGTTTTTCATGGCCATGCCCAACCCCGCCGCCGACAATGACGACAGCAATGGCGATGAAACATCACGGCGCCAGCCCGTCGCCAGACTGGTCGGCATGAATCAAGAGGACATCATGCAGCTGCCGCCAGAAGAACTGGCCGGTTTGGCGCTCGGCCTCGATGCCGACCAGTCAGACGATAGCGACCGACGCTATGGCCCATACGGCGATGATTACGCCAGCCGCACCGACCTCAGTTTTGTCATGGCCTCGCCCAGCATACTCGTTGCCGCGCCTGACGACGCCAGAGACTTGTCCGTTTCGCCAGAACAATCGGCCAAGCGTGTGCGGCGTAGCGGATCGCCTTTGTGGGGTAGCTCGCCCCCGACCTACGCAAGCAATATGGGGTTTCCATCGGGCGGCTTTGGGAAGGCGAACGAGGACGAAACCGATGATCAAGGTAGCCAAGACTTCTACACAAGCAACGTTCCCGCTACGGATCTGAACGACGCCGAAACAATTGAATTGAAGGCGCTAGGCTATGAGGACGACGACGATGGCGGCCAGGCGGCGTTTGATGGGCCTTTTGCGTTTGGCGCTGCCGCAACCAAAAGCTGGCGCAATAACCTGCAACGCGCTGACGACCCCGAGTATCTTTCGCGCATCCTGCGCGAACCCAATTCGCCATGGCAATGGTGAGGGCGATGGTCAACGCCGGCAGCATCCGCAGCGACAATAACAACAGCAGCGGCGCAGCAGCAGCAGCAGCAACAACAACAACGACGACAGCGCTTGCCACAATAGTATCACCCGCGCCGAGAACTGCCTGCGCCGTCCCAGCGCCAACCGCAAATATGCATATGAGTGTGTGTGTGTGTGACGTTTGTGGCAAACAGTCATTGCGGAAACCCTCTGTTTCTGTTTGGTGCTTTTGTTTGCCTTGCATCGTGGGGCGACGGCTTTCGTCAGCGCGACTTAAAACAAAAATTTGAGGCACACGCCACACAAGTCAAGTTAGGACCCGTCGGCGTTTCCAGCGCCTCGGCGATCGCGCGCCCCCCTTTCACAGTCTGCCTGTGTCCCTTGGTCGCCGCCAAGTCCTTTTGACTCTCTCTCTCTCTCCCGGATCGGCTCGGCTCGGCTCAGCATCCTTTGTTGCTTGGCTCTGCCATTGCCCACTGCGAGTTTGTGGCATCTGCGGTGTATTGCCCTCGATCGTTTGTCCACCTGCCACACCAACTCGGAAACCGTCTCTCTGTCATCGCCAAGAACCGCGCCATGCAATCCGCTGGACAAGATCCGTGGCAGTTTGGCAGCCTCGGCAGAAACCCTTCTCCCGGCACCTTGAGCGGTCCCATCTTCCCTTTGCCCTATGACGGGTCGTATTCGCAGGCCGTCTATGCGCCGACTTCTACTTGGACAGAACGCCGGTTCCCACCCACCTCGTCCTATATGAATCAGGGTGAAAAGCGCCAACGCCGTTTCTTTTTGGTTACTACGGCCAGGGCTCGGCTGGCCAAGGAGCCTTTGTGCCGAGCGACCAACCCGACGCGAAGCGGACACGGCGCGGTGGAACGCCGCCTGGTGCGCCTGTATTTACCTACGGGTTTGTCACCCGGCAACAGCAGCAGCCGCAACCGCAGCAGCCCCAGCAAACCGGGCCGACGAGCATGTGGGACGGCTACTCGACGGCCGCACCGCCCGCGGCCACGACGCGCTACACCAGAGGCAACCAAGGCACCATGGCCAACAGTGGGTCCTCGGCCTTTATGGGCCAAGGGCCTTTTACCACCTCGGGCATTGCCGGCGCCTCCCCCAGGGGCACCAAACGCGGTGCCAGCCCCAGCTCTTTTGTCGAAGACGAAGGCCACGACTACAGCGAAGAGGAGGACGGACAGGAGTGGGCAGAGGACGTTTACGACGATGGCGCCGAGTACGAAGAGGACTACATCGACGAACAAGGCTCCGAGTCTGACGATGACGACGCGCAGGACGACCGTCTGTTTTCGCGCCCGAGTGAACGGCGCCAAACGAGTCCGGGCTTTATGAGGGCGGCCCTCCTCGAAGCCCAAAGAGGCCGCCAGGATATGTGGCTCCTGCCACCGGCTCCGACGTCGTCCTTGCACCTCCCCTCGCCGCCTCGAGGTTCACCCGCCGTGGAGCTCGACGCGTTCGGCCAGCCCCTCTTTGGGTCGAGGTCTCTGCGTCGATCGCCCACGGTGCGCAGTCCCCAGCAGCAGCAGCAGCAGCAGCAGCAGCAGCAGCAGCAGCAGCAGCAGCAGCAGCAGCAGCAGCAGCAGCAGCAGCAGCAGCAGCAGCAGCAGCAGCAGCAGCAGCAGCAGCAGCAGCAGCAGCAGCAGCAGCAGCAGCAGCAGCAGCAGCAGCAGCAGCAGGTTCTGCCTGCCGTGTGCAGGGCCATCCAGGACGGCACCGCTACGGGCCGTGATGTCAACCGCGTGCTCGGTGCGGCCAAGTTGGCAAAGGGTGAGGAGCCGTCGCTGGACGAACCGAAAGGGATGTAATTAATTGGGAGGCCCGCACGGGACATTGGTTATGGGAAAGTATGGGGCCAATTTAGATCCTATTTATGGATATTTATTCAAATCGTCGACTAAATATCACACCGGGATATTGCCAATGGAGATTTCTTTTCTTCAAAATTTACACGATTTCACCACCTGGTTTGCCGTTCTCGTCAGCCGAGAATCAACGAGACCGAGCCCGCCTGCACGTCTCCCACGCGTCGGAGTTGATCAGCGCACACGCACTACACGCACGACACACGACAGGACAACACACACTGAAGGGAAAGAACACGTACGTGGGTGGTTGTGGGTGTCAGTGTGTGTTGTGCGGCGGTGGTGTCGCGCGGGCCGGAGAGGAGCAGGTCGGCCTTGCCGTCGCCGTTGAAGTCCAGCACCGCCGCGCGCCGGCCATACAGCGCGAACGGCCTTTCGGAGCGAACACACAGCGCAGCGGAATTCGCCGGAGCCTGCGGTGTGTGTTGTGGGGTGTTCGCGCGGTTGCAACAAAGGCGTAAACCACGACTTGCACGGCTGGCCCAAAAACAGAAATCGTGTACAGCCATTTTTGCCGTGCCTGTCCCAGTGCTCTGTCCCTATAAAGGACGCATCCTTTTTGCTCATGATGCCGCACACGTAGCATCTCTTGATGCGACAGTGCGTCATCTCGCTGCACTGGCTAGTCTTTTGCATGGGCCACAGACAGCACGGGCACGGCGTAAAGAGCCGGTCGGCACTCATAATGTGCCACATCTGGTCGACCACAATGTCCAACGTCAACTCTCGATTGCGGAGCATGTGGCACAGGTCGGATGGATCAAGCGGGGATGCCGGTGGATCTTGCGGCCGTCGCACAAAGTAGGGATTGAATGCCTCTGGCACCATATATCGTCTACCCTTGGTCGACACATAGCACACCCGGCAATCCTCAAACACACTGACGTGCTGTGCCGAGTTGGTGGCTCTCTTGAGTCTCACTGGTGTGTTGCAGTGGTCGCATGTGACGATGCGGCACTTGGTGCATTGCTTGTGCTTGAGGTCGGTCAGGGGTTCCATATTCCCACTGCAGTGTCCACGTCCATTTTTGCCCGGTTGCTGGCACCGCTGCTTTTTTTCCTTACGTGGGTGCGCAGATGGCGGCTTCATGCCAACCATCTTGTACACGCGTCTGATCAATGTCTTGGGATATCGCGGTTCGCATGTGCCGTCCAACGATATACATCGATCTGCCTGCCATGTTGGCATAGCCGCCTCGCGCATGAGGCAGTCTCCGCAGATGAGGTGCTTTCCGCAGGGGCCGGCGTAAAGAATGTCTGTTATCACGATGCCCTTTTCGGTGAGTGCAAATGGTGCCACCCTAGACACATCGCACAGTCTGACGAATGCATTGCCATTCTTGCCAGTCACCAACGTGCGACCCTGCGACTCTTTGAAGCAGATGTTGCAGTGGCCGATGTCTTGGAATTTTGCTATCTTTTCGGGTCGCACACTTTTGGGTTCCACCTTGAGTCGCTTACTTGACTTTTGCGTTGTCACAACGGCATCTTTCTCGTCGTCGTCTTCTCGCTTGCGCTTCATTTTTGTGTGCGTGTGTTGGGCGGGTGTGTAATTAAAAAAGCAAGGTGCAAGTATTGCATCGCGGAAAATATCAAGGCCGTATTGGTGCCAGATTTCCGGAGAAGCAGTTGGCGCCATGTTGGCAGAATTTTGTTGTGTGGACAGGGCCAGCTGGCTTCAGATTTTCACTATTTATTCAAGTCTCGCACCACCGCCAACCAATTCTCTCATCACCACACGACGATGTTGACTCTCTTTACCCATGACTGCATGACCGACTGCGAGCCGGACTCGGTTCTCTTTGAGCAGTATCATTGCGACCTCCTCACTGCGGTGACCGACCGAATGGAAAAGTCGGATGCCAAATGCTTTATGCTCTCGTATGTCACCGAGACAAAGGACCGCTTCAAGTCTGCGTCATTCTTTGGTAAAAAGGCCAACGCGACGTGGCTCTTGTGGGACGATGACAACTGCCAGGTGGAATGTGACTGCGGGCCCTACTCGACAGACATGATGTGCCGCTACTACATCAACAGCGGGTTCTACTCGACTCCGGGGCGCTTTGTATGGAGAGAGGGTCCCACCATCGAGGATACTGTGGAGATGGAGGATCCCACCGATGAACTCATGGCCTTTGATCCCGTTGGCCACTACCACAAGATTTACGTCCTGGAGTTGGACAAGATTCTCAAGTCTACCAACCTGGCAGAGTTGATCGAGACCCGCGATTGCAAACGCGCCTTTGCCGTCGCCACTGCGTCGATTCGCCTGGAGAGTTACTATGGCTGCGGCGCTGCCAACGTCTTTAAGCGCGTGCCCGAGAAGGAGATTTCCATGTCACGCACGACGTGCAGGGCGCTCACGCTCTGGCTCGTGTTGCAAGCACTAGAGACAATCGTGACCCGCGACACTACGAGGAATCTGTTGGATTTCTACGACAAGCACTTTGAAAGTGACGACGGCGCGACCTCCAACGGGCGCCACCTGTGGGGGACTATCACCGATAACATCGTCCGAGAGTGCCTGGAGAGGATTCTCAAGGCGGGCGGTGCAGAGTACGCCGTGCGCATCAACTTTCTGCCCGAAAAAATGTGGAATGTGAACAACCGTCGTGGCGACGCCTCCATCGGCTTCCTGGTCGAGGACATTGTCGCCAACATTGCGGGGTTGCCCGTCAAGTGCAGCGTGACTGTCGACTTTGGCGGACAGGAGAAGGAGACGCTCGAACTGGACATCAAAGACGTCGTCGCACAGCACGCTTTTAAGGTCTTGCGCGTCTTTTCGATGGAGGAGAAGCACCTCAAGCAACTCAGAAAGATGGTGACTGCCAGTCCTACGTGCGCGCATATGGGACCGTACAAGAACGCACTGATCAAGATTTTGGATCATATCGAAAACACTGCACCCACTGCATGATGCACGCTTGTGTGCGTGAGCGCAACGACACTGATTTATAATGAAAAATCTCATTGCGTCGCAAGGAAAGACAGAATTTTGTTGTGGGCAACCACTAGGTCACCATCCCAGCAGTGTCTCGGCCCGAAATCATCAATCAGGTCATCGCAATATAAATCCAAATACTCGAAGAAATGCAGGGTTTTTTGATTGTCCAAGCCGTCAATGTATCCAAAGCACTTGATGTTGCGCAAGACCTGGAATATGACGCGGCTGCGGTTTGCCGAAAGAAGATCACAGAGGATTGCCACCCCGTACGTGTCGTGATTCTCGGCCACGTATCGTGTTGCGGGAGACACGTCCAATTCTTCCAAAAGGTATCGGGCATCGCGTTCGCTCAAATCCGCAATCCACGCGCCATCACGTATGGCAATGGCCGACACCAGCCGCTGGGACATATCAGGGTCCGTAAAAGTCTTGTACCAGTGGTCATACCACTCGATGGGATCCAGAATCCGCGTGTTGCATGCGTGCGGAAATACCCAAAATCCAGTGCGTGTAATGCCCCCGAGTTCGGCGCGCATCATATTAATAAATTCGAGCACACCCATGTCCTCGACGAGATATTTGACAGTCTCGGGGGTAAATTCTTTGCTGTGTGCAGGGACATCGCTTGTGGCCATGATTGCGTGATGCACAAATGGCGCCACGCAATCACAAAGTATCCTGTCGGCCGGTGCACGCACCGGGTTTGGGCCAAAGCACGGACGTGCAAATAATGACAAGGGAACGGCACATGTACAGAGCCAACAATGGGCATCTGTGGTCAATATAAAGGAAAGATGATGGACATGAACAAAGCCGACAAATTGGCCGCCGTCTTTGGAGGCCACGCAAAGAGCGAGGACGAACGGGACATGGCACGGCAAGAACTGGTTGACTTTTTTGGGGAAGCCATCTGTTCTGCCACCGGGGCGAACATGATGATGGCATCGCGATTGGGCGAGCAACTGCAAAAATGGGGAGAACACCACAACAGCGGCGTAGACAAGGACCTGGGCGCGTACGTAAAGCACCAGGCGCATCACTGGTTGTACCAGATAAAGGAAGATCCTCTTGTCTATTCCGATCTTCGTATGCGCCTAATGTCAGGCACCGCCTACATTGTCGAAAATATCATGGCGCGTCTGTATGATCAATACGGACTCGAAAAGAGCAATCCTGGTATCGATGGAGCATTCATTGGCATAGTCAACGGCACGATATACGACCACCACGGCATGGACCGATGGATCAGCCGAACCAGCGGTGAAATCGTGGATCGGTACCACGTCGTGTTGGAATTGGCCAAGCATGGCGTTAACACCCTTTTCCCGTTCACGGCGACGTCCCCCGCACATGTCATGGATGCTCTCTCCCGCTCGCTTGTGCTCGCGTCCAGCACGGCGGATGACATTGCATCCAGCGAATTCTTTGTCGATCAATTGCCCGTCTATCTTTACAAGCAAATCTTGCGCGGTCCGGTGTCGTCGCGTCGTACACTGGATGATTTGAAGGGGGCCATCGATGAACTCGTGCCCCTGTTTGATCGTGCACACCAGGAGAACGTGCGCAATCGCGCTCTCAAAGTGCTGGGTTATGTGAATCAAACAATCGAGTGCATGGAGAATGCACTTGACAACGCAGATGCACTTGCAAATTACAAAATTATCAATTGAAGAACGACGGTGGGCCGCGACAATGACGACCATTGCTCCCTATCACATCAAAAGCGTCCTCAAGGCCTACCGGCTCCTATCGGGCCATTTTAAAGACGAGCACGGCCGACCCGTAATTGATTTGGACTATGCAAGGGACCTCTTGATAGATGTGTTGAAGTCGCACGGCATGTCGACCACCGACATTGACCGCTCTGATGACGAGTGTGATTGCCCGGATTGCTCTGCCCTCAGAGAACCTGACAGCGACAGTGAATGCAATTGACTTTAATGACAACAGGGTCCGCAGGACGACAGTGCCCCGCACTTGGGGCAAAGTGTCCTGAGACCCCTTTTGCTCTATTCTATACGTCTACTGTGTGCGATTACGCAAAAATGCTTTACGAATAAATGGTATTACGGTATTATTGTTGCCCCTACAACTCGTCAGTGCTAAATCCCTTGACTTGTGTTGACTCTAGGACATTTTGGATGGTCTTGCTTGGGCGTGGTGCTGGCGCAGGTTCACCTCTCACCAGCACGTCAACCAGCACATCAATGGTAATGTTCTCTTCGATGTTGAGCAGAGTCTCTAGAGTAATCGTCCGATGTGAATCTGCCCTTGCATTCCACGATGGCTGACGATTCTCCTTTTTCAACGGCCTCTTGTTCGAGTTGCTTGACAATGGGCGTGGACCTGAGTCCGAATGTGACCACACGACCATCGTACTGAACACCGCTAAATACATTTTTGTACACGGGTTTTTCGGGATAGAGCGCCTCGACGTAATATAGGCCCTTTTGCACGCCGTCCTTTACGGATTTCATGCGCAGAGTGAGATCGATGGTATGCCGTGACTTCCATTTGAATTGTCTCCAATTGGTGTTGTTGGATATGCGGTCCGAGAGGGGTGTAAACACGAGTCCGTCGGACGCATGATCAAGACTGGGAATGATGGTCCACAGCGAGTCGACCTGCGTAACAGGTCGCGTTGGCTGGTAAGATTGGGGTGGTGTGAAGACACGTGTTGCGGAAAAAATCTATGAATGAGATCCTTGCGGTCGTTGTAGGGCACATTCCTCTGCGGCCTGCCTCCGACATAGACGGCGTCAAAGACGTAATAGTCCCACTTGTCGGGTTGGGAGACGCGTCGCACCATCTCACCGTCGAAAAGGGAACACTCGACAAAGAGATATCGTGGCGCCCTGATGGGCACGGTCCACTTGTTACAGGCCCTGTCCATCAGGACGGCCACCGGCTTTTCGTTGTCATGTGGATCGGTGCACAGGACAAGACTATAACGCGTGCCATCGGTCTTTTCTGCCACCACGTACTCGTCGGGTGTGATGGTGGCCAAAGACTCTAAAGAGAGAGACACCGGATTGGGTGCCGGATTGTATTCGACGGCGGAAGAATTGCGCAGGTCCCACATGGCGCGAACATTGCACTTGACCACGGATGCCAGTTTTGAATTGGGTGGGATCGGCTTTGCTCCAAAGCACGCCGCAATGTCGGCGCCACCGGATGACTCGTCGGCCTTGCGCTTCATGGCGATTCTCTTTTTTTTGAGGGGGATTGTGAGACGCAGACAACAGAAAAGAGGGGGCAATTTCTCTCGTCATCATAGGACGGTTTATTTCTTGCTGCGACAATCGCTGGTTTACGAAAACAGGATGCGAGCAAACAGGTAGAGACATACACCGAGCCAGAAGCCGATGGAATGACCGGGCCACAGCTGGGATGCGAGCGCGTTAACAGGAACATGGTGACGACGCCCATGATGGCAACGTAGATGACAGCGATGATCACCAGTATGATTGCCTCGGCGATGGTGGCCGCGGCCATCTTCCACGAAAAGCCAGCAAAGGCAAATTTGTGGTCAACGCTGGGCGACTGCATGTAAGCCATACTGGAAGACATATTTTTCGTGGTGCGAGCCGAATGTGTCTCTCTCTTTTCCTACGACCCTCACACCTAAAGGCCTCGTCGATCGGATAGATTATTTTTTTATTCATATGAAAATCGCCGCTTCCTATGGCTGCGCCATGTCAATGGCGGGATCATACTCTTGGACCTCGTGAATCGGCGTTGGCGCTGACGTGCCCACGGGCATGAACGCAGCAGGCATCGAATTTGCAGGTTCAAGGGGTTGCTGGTGCTGCTGGTAGTGGTACTGGGCGGCCGCAGCCGGCGGCGTGGGTATGCCAGGCGCGAATTCCTTGTACTTGAAATCCGACTCGATCTGCTCTCTCAGTTGCTCGCTGAGCGCTTCAATGGTGCGCTGCTTGGTGACGATAAATCGGGCCAATTTGAGGTCATTGGAAATGGCCTGCGTGCGTTGGTCGAATTCAGCCAGGATATGCTTGCGGTCCGCGAGTCCTTCGCACATTGTGAGATAATCCTGCGTGTAGATGGATTCTCGCTTGTCGTATTCAGTGCACACGACGACGAGATCGTCCCTCACACGGTTGACGGCGTCCTGCACGTTGTCCAAGTCCTGCACGTCGAATCTCACTCCATCCAGACGGGCGATGACAATGTCGCGCAACTCCAGCATGTCATTGAGCCGCTTCAGCAGGGCCACGCGCCTGTCATTTAATTTGAGCAACCCCTCGGGCAGACCACGGGATGGCTGGGACGCAGCGTGAGGAGGCGGTGTCTCCATTTACTTTGTTGGTAAATAGAAGGCGCAAAAATTTATTTAGCACGCATTCTGTTCGACGCCTTCAACGGGCGCGACATTTCCATTGCCGCCCTCGCCCTCTTCGTCCGCCTCTGCGACCACCTGCGGCTTCTTGATTGCCTTGGCACGCTCCTGTGCCTCTTGGGCAAGTTGGTCCAGCTGCTTCTTGGAGGGACCGGTGTGTGGTGCCGTCTGTGCGGCAGACTTTTGTTGCTGCTTCAGTGTCTTGGGGTCTGGTCCGTAGATGAGGGGCGACGACTCTGTATTCTTTGTGTTCATCTGTCCGGATGCCTTCATAACTTGCTTCTTCTTCTTCATACGGAAGATCATTGCTGTGAAGACGCCTACCACAAAGATGCCTATCAGCACGCACGCAAGAATGGTCACAGGACTGATCTTCTTTTTCTTGGCAGTCTTGGTGCTCGCCACAGGCACCATTGCTGCCGTGTTGTTGATTGCGGAAGCAGTGTCTGCTGGTTGCACTTGGGCAGGCGCAGCAGCGGGAACGGGAGCAGGCGACGGGGATGGCACTTGGGCAGTCGTGGCCGCACCCGCCGTAGAGACAGCAACAGAAGGAGCGGCAGCAAAATTCTGAGTGGGCGCGGGAATATCATCGACGACCGCGGAGACGACTGGCACGGGAGTGGGAGCAGACGCAACAAAAGGAGCCGGCTTCACGGGTGCCGTCACAGGTTCGGACGCCTTGCTGATGGCGTTGGTGATCTGCTCGGCGAGGGATGCTGCGGTGGCGGCGGTGGACGACATCCTTTTTGTCAGTATGAGAGGGAATTATTCAAATGCGTCTACTATAAAATTTCCTCCACAAGTCGATGGCCGCCTTGGCTGCAAAGGCCCACAACTCGCAGTTGGCGACGGTGTCAATCTTGTGGGACCACTGCACGCACAGGGCGGCCGCCTCTTCCGCCGCCGCGCTCGCCCTGTGGTCGCCGTCTGCCGCCGCGCCGCTGCGGATGTTGTCCAGTTTTTCTTGGCCGCCCTTTTCCTCGCCCAGGAGGCGGCGATCGCGACATCATGCTGGATGTCGTGTGGCGTTCTTCGGCGTCCAACTTGCCCCTGGCTTCGTCCCACAGACGCCGGAATGACTTGGCGCTGCTGTTCTTGATTCTCTCAATGTCTTTTTTGAGTTCTTCTTCCAGCACCACCATGGCTTCGGTGCGCTGGCGGTACACTTCCTTGGCGTTCTTTCGTGCCCTCGCGACGGCCGCTCTCAGAGGATCATTTCGATCCCTGCCGACGAGCATCTTCCACAGTGCATCATAGTCCAGCATGTCATTCGTGCGCTCTGTCAATCGCAGGGCCATCTGCACCGCCCCATCGTCTCCGGCGGTGGTGACAACACGCGAAGACAACACTTCGTCGTCATCGTCCACGTCCTCCACGACCACTCTTCTGAGTTGACTTTTGGCCACCGCGTGTATATAGTCCTTGTCCTGATCGGAAATTTGTCTCTCTTCGCCACCCCAGTGAACATTGACCTCATGATAGAGACGCGCAGCCGACCTGCATATGGACTCCATTTGATCACTCGACGCCGTGGCAACGAGGGACGCATTCTGGGCAAGATCCAAAAGCACGGCGCAATCAGTGTCTACCCTCTGCTTGCCCACTGCGCGAAGGGATTCCGCGTGGCGCGAGCGACTGATTATGAGACCCGCCACTGTGGTCTTGATGGCCTGATTCCAATAACCCGGATCAAGGCCCTTGAGCAGATCATCCATCGTGTATTTCAATTCCGCCGCTTCCTGTCCCGCATTACTGCAATCCCTGTCTATGGATGTGATGTCGCCGCGATCGTCGGTGATCACCTCTGACAAGAGGGATGCCACATCCGCACGGGCGGTGGATCGCGAGAGCGCCGCGTCGCCATCGACAGGCCACACGTTGTTGGCATTTACAAAAGGCACGTCCGTGGCCAAGAGGGCATTTGCATACACGTCCAGCATGTTGCGATAGCCATCGAAGATCCAGAGAGCAGTGCTGTTGGCAATACTCGTCCACCACTGTTCGGGCGTGCGCATGACCGTGACGCGCGTTGTCCTCTGTGAATACACCTGGCGCTGGGGCGCTGCTGCTGCCGGTGCCGTCTGATATTGGTCATCTGTCATCATGAGAGCCGTGAGCGCGTCGGGCGCAGAGACGGCACGGTCGCCTTCTTGCTCGTGAAAATTGCCACGCTCGCCATAATGAGGCGTGGAGAGGGATTCTCCCAGTATGCGAGACCTCATTTTCCTTTGGACCTCTGAATTTGGCGTCAGATTGAATCTTTATATTGCCCGGCACCCCGGAACTCGCATATTTTCATTGTCCAACAATCCCCCGCACAAGACGCGCGCATTTATACACAGACACATCTTGCTTCTTTTTCAACACCACCAATCCAGAGACACAAAAGAAGTAACCACGATGTCCATTCACTACCACATTCTCAACAACAACAACAACGAGCCAGCCAAAAACACGAACATGCGCCTCCAGACGGACACGCGCAACTCGCAACACACTATTTTTATGCCTGACATGTGTCCGACCGAATCCGGTATCACCCTCTTGTCGCGCTGTGCTGTAACTGCGGCGCCGACTTTGCTGCTGGTCACGCGCTGTGGGAGATGGACGAATCCTCTGGGCAGACCTTCATGATTTCCACATCCATCAACGACCAAGTCCTGGGTCTGTTGTGCGGCAATTGCTATCTACTCACAAAGCCAATGCCGCCATGCCACATCTGCAAGGGACCCACAATGGACCCTGTGTGCGCAGAGTGCAAACACAAGTTCGACCTCTTTTCGATCCTGGTGGATTCGGCCATGGTGGATTCGCCCACTACGCTAGATCAATTACGCAAGAATTTTTGGATCAAGGTGGGCAGCAAGGGACATGTGACTTATTGAATAAAAAAGGTTGTCATGGACTATCTTATCGTCGGTGGTGGCCTAGCGGGATTTTACACAGCATACAAAATATTGAACCACAATGCATCGGCAAAGATCACACTCGTTGAAGCAGAGGAGGACATTGGCGGACGTCTTTTGTCACTTGCGCCACCAAAGAAAGCCGCTCTTCCCAACGGCACCATGATCGAAATGGGCGGCATGCGCGTATTCGAGAATGTGGACGTGCACATGATTCAACTCATGTCAGACCTGGACATACAGACAGTAGAGGTCGCATATGCAGACTCTAAAAATATGGCGCTCATGCGTAACACACGCACGACGATAGCCAAGATGGTCGATGAGGGAAAGCACCTATACGCGCTGCGTCCCGAAGAACGCGACAAGGACATATTCGGTGTATTGTCTGCGGCCGTATGTGACGCCATACCCAAAGAATATCCCATCGATCAAGACTTGCCGCACAGACTACTGGAGGATCCATTTTACAGCGGCGATGCCTTTTGGGACAATGTCGGTGGAAAAATATCCGATGACGCGCGCGAGTATGCCATTGGCATGACAGGGTACGACCTGTTCCACTGGAGTAATCTCGCCTCTTTTGTGGGCGTCCGCGATTTCGGATGTCTCAACGGCCATGGCGCCGTGCAGAAATTTGTTGTGGGCGGTTACCAGAGTGTTGTAAAGGCGCTCCACCATCGCATCAAGGACAAGATCAAATTCCACAACACTACCGCTCTGGTGGGATTTAATCCCGACACAATGCGCTGCGATTTGGTGGATCTCACGAATGACCGCAAGTGGACGGTGACGCCCACGAATCTTGTACTGGCCATTCCGCCACCGGCCCTCAAGGATCTGGCCGTCAAATGGGACCCCAAGGTCACAGACGCCCTTTTCAAGTCATGCGATCACTGGCACGGATTCAAGTTGGCCATGTACTTTCCACAAGGCGCGTGGTGGTCCAACCTCTTGGGACCGGGCACCAACACCGGCGGCAGGTGTGTCACCGACACTGACGCGCGTCAGATATGGCTTTACTCCAACAATCCGGCCATCATCCTGATCTACTGTGATGAACAGAGCGCGCAAAAGTGGAGCAAGAAATTGACGCGCGAATATTCCGGTGGCTATGCGCCCTACAGCAATCGCGGAGTGGGAAGGGAACTCTACCAAAAGATTGCAAAGTCGCTGGATGAGTGTTTTGGATTCACCACGCCCCGACCGTCCCTTGTGGCATGGAAGGATTGGCCTTATGGCACCCAGTTCTGGAAGGCCTCTCCGTACATACCGTCCATGGCCAAGTTGGCGCTGCGTCCATTTGGAGTGGGCAAAAAGATATTTATTGTGGGCGATTCCTTTAGCCGCGACAATCAAGGATGGGGAGAGGGCGCCGTCAAGGTGTCAAATGACGCTCTAAGAGAGATGGGATTCAGCGAGCCAGATCTGTCCAATCTCGCGACGGGCATCCTCATGCCCTTGACACGCGAAAGGTCAAATTGATGCGGCCTTCTGTGACCTTGGACGACTTGGGCACCGTGTGCTTGAGGTCGTCCTGACACTTGTCCTTCATGAGCAATAAATCTCCCGATTCCAGCAAAAAGTCCACGCGGTCGATGCCCTTGGCTCCCTTTTGCTTGAGCCGAAAGATTCTCGATGCCCCCAGCGACAGACTCGCAATGGCCGTCCTGTCTATGCTGGTCTCATCGTCCGAATGGAGGGATATGTAGTCACTGCCGTCCTTGTAGAAATTGAGAAGTAGCACGTCAAATGTCCTGCCGCACTTGGCATTGACGAGGTTCGTGATTTCTTGCAGCGTGTCGGTCATAGGGTGCACGGTCATCCTCTTGCCGGAATAAAAATACTCTCCGGGACGGGTGCCGCACGCACACGTGAGACGCCTCTCGTTGAATGATTTACCCGCGACAATGACTCGACCCTGTGACCACGGTATTTCATTTCTCAACTTGCCATAGTATTCGGATGCCTTATCTTCGTCAACGAATCCGCTCCAGTAATCCACATAGGGTGTGATATCAAAATCACACACCAGCGGGTTCTCGGCGCGTCGCTTTTTGGTTGACTTGTCCGTTTTTGCAAGGGGGAGAGTGGTCTGTACGGGTGACGCCCTCTTTCTCTTCCTGTCCGTCATCGTTGGTGCGCGCAGATTCCTCCAGCAGGTTTTTGATTTTGGATCCCAATGAACGGTAAATGTATACTGCCAACAAAGCGAGCGCCAGGATTATCAGTGGCGCCGGATTTGGCTTTGCGTCTCCCTTTTTGAAAAACTGGCGCCAGTCAAAGTTCATTTTATTACCACAGCGAAATCTGTTTATTGCCACAGCAAAAGCGTCACCGCAGAGGTCGACATGGAGAGCGGAAAAGGACCCATTGTCGTGTGTATTGAATTTTCAAAAAAGAATGGCAAATCGCGCATGACTTCTGAAGTGGAAAAGGCATTTGCCAACATTGGGGAGATGACTGAGTGGCTGCACGAAAACCACCACATGTTGTCGGGTGTTCATGCATTCAAGGGAACAATAAAATCTACACGTGCATGAATGTGCGTGTATGGCCTCTGGTTCGTATTATCCTGATTACCCCTGGTTCTTTTTCCTGCGTATCGCCCGTTGGTTGCTTTGCATTGACACCAATTTTACTGCGCATGTTGCACTCCTGGCAATATACACAATCCGCATCCACCATCGTCACCATATTTTTGCCCCTGGGCACATTGTAATCACATGAATTCAAGCATAAGTGTTTTTATTGCACTTTTTCCGAGTATGGCACGCCGGCGGGGACTTTTTGCTCACAAAGTTGTTCATAAACAAGGTCTGCTTATAGTACCGCAGCAATTCCAGTGAGGACCGCACGTCCCCGGCTGCAGTGTGGTCAGATGTGTTGGGTGGCTTCCCGAGCGACACACTTGGGGACCATCTCGATGTTAAAATCAAGAGGACCGTCACGTCGACAAGTTGGTGAGACACCAGCGAGTTGAGTCGTGGGAATTGGCGCTCAATCACACTCTTGTCCAAGTGCAGGGACGATCCGGCCATGTATATCCGGGGCAATCCATTCTTGGGGCGGTCGCTGATGTTCTCCATCAAAAAGTTGATGATTTCATCTTCCACCGCGTTGATGGGTTTGCTGATGGCAGAATCCGCGCACAGGTCGACCAAGGATTTTTTGCAGTCGTCATTGCCATATTTTGGCCGTTGGTGGTGGTCGCGCGACCAGTCGGACAGTTGTTGCATGAGCGATTCCCGCGGCGCATATATCGTGCTGCGATAAGAGGCAATCTCGTTGAGCCAAAAGTCGGTCAAGGTGATCGCTATCTCCATGACGTGCGACCCAGGGTTGATGCTTGCCGTCTCGATGTCGACCCACATAAGGCGTTCCATTTTGTGCGTGTGCGTCTCTGTCTATCTCTGTGTTTTTGGGGTGGTCTGTCTGGTCCGGCGGCGGTTGTGGCGGTGCGTGGTAAAGAAAAAGTGCCGGTGTTGACGTGACGGGCACTTATATTCTATTTACCAAGTGGCCTTAGATTTCCGGATTTGTAGGAAAAAAGGGGATGAGTCGCGTAAATTATACTATACCTCCGTCTCTGGTTGCCGCAGAATCAGACAGCGTGATTGCTTCGCTGCTCGCCGGTGCCGACGTGTATCGCCAAAAGTCTGTTCCCGAGGTAAAGTCCACGCCGGTCGCCACCACGACTTCAAGGCAGGTTAATATTGGCGCCAACCAATCTGGCGCCAATAAATTATGCCTTTGAGGAACCGAGATCAGGTTTCCGGATTGTGGAGGACGATGAAATCTCCCTCGTCGGTGACTGCGAAGATGGCGACCCCGAGGAATTCCGGTACCACTTTGGCACCGGATACGACGACGGCGGGCGCGTGGTCTGGTTCTGGTGGACCGTCGACTTTGAGTTTATACGCATGCTCAACAGGTCCCGCCATCACCAGTTGCCCGTGGACTATATTCCCGATCATGTGCACGGACCTTATGATTCCAAAGACACCCTAGACAAGTATGTCAGAGCGGCCAAAGTGACCATGGCGGCGCGCCGCGGTGGCATCGATCGCTCATACTTTTTCGAGCGCGTTAAGGATGTTATCAATCGCACATTTGGCGGGGCGTGTTGTGTCACGTCCAACACCAACAACGTCATGTTGGAGCATCTTGGCCCGTTCGGCACGGGCACCGGATCATTCTATGTCCACGTCATGAAGGCGTGGCCGCTGGGCGCAGACGGCTCCAAACAAAAGAGCAAGATGCGCCACTGTGCGGCGGAACAGGTGTGCAAGTGGTCGCGCGATGTGGGGTTGTTTAGCCGCAGGGGATTCACCCATCCGGTGTACAGCGCAAACCATTACTGCACGGCCAACGCCACAAAGAGCGCATGCACGGGCATCACCATTGCCACGTTCGAGTTGCCGACTGACACTATCGAAGAAGCCAACAAGATTGCCTCTGACTTGCTTGATCTAGTATAATGAGTGACACTGCGTACAAGCGGCCGACCCGCGAAGCAATGCTGCAGATGCGCGAACAGGTCCTGTCTGTAAAGGACCACCTAACATATGCCCAGCGATTCGATTGCAAGGATCATTTTGACGCCGCGTGCATTGTGTGTGGGTATGAAGACATGTCCTTACCAGAGGACTTTGTCATGCTAAATGACACCCTCCTCCCTGCGAGGGTCAACAAATGGACTTGTCAATAAAAAGGAATTGGAAAAAGTATTTATTCGAGTGGTTTTTACTCTCACACAACTGTCGCAATGTACACATTGTTGGCCACTGCGTCATAGTGCACTGCGTAGGTTGCGCCAGCGGCGAGCGTTGCCGTGAGCGCGCCGTTGATTGTGGGTTCGTGTTCCACGGTGGCAGTTCCTGACGATGGGTCGCGGATCACGAGGGCGCGTATGGTCACCGACGTGGCAGTAGATTGGAGTTGGATATAGTCCCGAGTTGTCTTTGCCATCATGGACGCACTCAACTTGAGGACACCGGGTGCCAACGGGCCGGGTGGTGATGGCAGCACGCTTTCAAAGACGAGGATCTGATAGCATCCAGTGCCCCATGGCGTCAGTGCACTATATCCTCCTCCGCGGTGGCGTCGTCCGCAATCGGTGTTATTGGAAGAGGATGATTCAGGCGGTCCTGGCAAAAATGTCGCGACGCCGGGACCAGGTTGGGGAATTGTCTTGGGGGCCAGAACCTTGATTCCCAATTCGCGCCCCATTCTGCGCAGCACGTGCCTGTCAACAAATTGCGCACCTCCCACAGACTTTTGGTAGGCCTCGGCTGCCTTGTAAAATTCCAGGATGCCCGCAGGCAAAGCGGTGACGGCAAGCGTGGCGGGTCCGTCCGAGGTGGCCTGCACGATGTGGGGCGTGCCGCCTTTGATTCCAGCCGATCCTCCCTGGCCATAGGTCACCTGTGCTCCCATCTGTGCGTTGCCCACGACATCACCAACGGAAAACACCACCTGTCCGGATATTACAATGTACAAGAGATCGATATTCATCGCGGTAAAGGGAAGCAGGTCGCCAGATGGAGGCAGGTACGCTCCGGCGGCCAGATCCACGGTGTATATTTCCGACTTGAAATTATTGTCCACTGCGCCGTATCTCATGAGGAATGTGGCGCCCCCGAAAGAGATCGCGTCGGGATCAATGGGCGAGGCGCCCACAAGGGCCATCGGCTTTCGCGCGTTCTTGCACCTGGTCACGATCCCCGAATATTTGATCGGCTTTTCAATGTTGGTGATGGGCACGCGTGGCAATTGCATGATCAGGTGCCTGGTGCGGTGGTAGCGCGTCGAGGGCACCTCGACCACGCATTCGCGCGGCGGACGCGCGCGCTTGGAGGACCGGTCCGAAAATCCAGAGCGCCCATTCGTGTCTGTACCGGTGGCGTCAATCGAACCATCATTCCACAAGCAATCGGTCATGTCTTTCTATTGTCCTTTTGGCTTTTACTACTGTCATTCGCCAGCGATGGATAGACCAACCACCGGACCGACGAATCAATCAATTTGCCGGCGTGTCTCGTGGTCGTCATTCTCTCTCCTCTCCTCTCTTTGGCGGCATTCCCATTCCCGAGCGGATGGCAATAAAATATAATTGAATTATTTTTTATAGATATGCACTCGTGCATCGGACACGGCCGGGAATGGGAGAAAGAAAAAAAGGACCATGGTTCACACTCATTACCCAGGTACTTATTCGGACTCGTGTTCCGACAACGACGAGGATCTCCTACGCAAGGCCCGTGCCCACGAGGCCTACGCCCACAAGTGCGCCGATCGCCTCCGCCGCCGTCACAATAGGCGAAGGTCGGACGGCCACCATGCACACAAGTCCGACTCTGGGTCGATGTGCCGTGACAAGTCCTCTGACGACAAGGAATTCAGGCGTCAGGCCGAGAAGGACTGCCACGCCAAGAAGGCCCGCAAGAGCAAGCAGCTGCGCTCCAACCATCGCCACGAGGATGAGGTCTCGCGCAGGGGCGACGAGAGGCAGAAGAGGATGCAGGAGCATGATCGCAAGAAGGACCTTCGGGAGGACAGCAAGAAGGACCAAAAGTCCAAGAGGGCGCACGAGCGAGATCTGCGCAAGTGCAAGGAAGTGAGGGAGCGCATCATCCAGGAGCGCTACACGACCTACAACCTCAAGGATAAGGAGGACGACCACAACTACAAAAAGGATGCCCGCAAGTCCCACCACATCGACAAGTGCAAGGACGAGGCCAAGAAGGACATCTGCGCCAAGAGGAAGAAGTCGCTCCGCGAGGGTCACGAGGACCATGGTCGCCAGGACGAGGAGGACAAATACAGGGACGACCGCAAGGACTCGGGCAACCGTCGGTACCGTCGCGATGGCAAGAAGCACAGCCGCTCGCGTGGACACGGCAGCCACAAGTATTCCGATGGTTCGTGCAAGTGGGGCAAGTCCGATTGCGACCTCGGCGACGATTGCGACATCCACGAGGGGTGGGATTGCAACGACAACACGGACTCGTGTTCCGACTATTCCGACTCTGACTCTTACTCGGACTCTTGCACCGACTCGTCCTCTGACTCGGATGATTGTTCCGGTGGCGGGGGCAATTGGCGCCACGGTTATTAAAGCCGAACCCGACCATATACCCTGACGCCAGACCCCCTCATCTCACAAAGAACATCTCCGGAAATTTGGCGCCACAATAAATAAGTCAAATTTATAAATCATTTTGTGCTCGCAGTTTTTATCATGATTGAGCCGTTGTACGCCGCGAACAGACAAGCACCAGACATCACACGCACACGCACACACACAGTCGCGAAAATCATGCTGCAAAATCTCAAGTCATCTGCAGAGCACATGCAGTCGCAGTCTGCCACCAAGGCGTTGCCCCCATTGGGGGCATATCTTTTTCAACAGAAGAGGATCAGATTCCCCGACGTGGTCTATGGCTACATCAAGTTGCCTTCCATGCTCAAGAACTTTATCGACACCCCGGAATTTCAGCGCTTGAGGAATCTCTGTCAACTCGGCACGCTCCGATACAAGTATCCCAACGCAGTGCACACACGCTACGAACATTGCGTCGGGACAAGCGGCAACGCGGGAGACTGGATACGCCACCTCAAGGAAAAATCTGACGAGGCCCTGCACGAATTCAGCATGTTGGCACAGTCGCCCAATCCTAATCACGAGTTGCTAGAGTGCCTGCGCGCTCGCATCGCGCACATCAACGAGGAAGATATCATGCTGGTGCAGATTGCGGGACTGTGCCACGATCTCGGCCATGGGCCATTCTCTCATTGCTTTGAGCATCTCGTCAATGGCCTCGGGATAGAATGGCACCACGAGGACATATCATGCGCACTTCTCAAGCGCATCAACAACCGCATCAAGATACTATCCGAGAGCCAGAGGAAGCGCGTGAAATGCATGATCAAGGGCAAGGTGGACAAGACCGACACAGGCCGTCCATTTCTTTACGACATTGTCTCCAACTCCAAGAATGGCATCGACGCCGACAAATTTGACTATCTGTCGCGTGACTGCCTGATGACCCAGTCGGAACCCGCCGCATTCAACTACAAGTCTGTCATTGAAGCATCACGCATCGAAAATGGCGAGATCTGCTATGCGGCCAAGTATGCTCCCTGCTTGCATCAATTGGTGAGACACCGATTCAACATGTATGCCATGGTCTACACATGCTGGACTACGCGGGCGGTCGAGTTGATGGTTCAACACGCCATCTACCTGGCCGAAGACGGCCTTCATCTCATTGAATGCGCAAGAAACAGAGACGTCGATGCTTTTCTGTCCTACACCGACGGCATCATTCCGGAAATCAAGAGACGCCGCAACGAGGACGAATTCAAGCATGCGGCCATCATCCTCGATCGCATCGACACACGGGACCTTTACAAGTTTGTTGGCGTCATCATCAAGCCGAACAACTACGAAGGTGATCTTGAAGCCGACGTCAAAAGGCACTTGCAAGAAAAAGGCCTGGGCGAAGTGGCGATGACTAACAAGAGACAATTTGACTATGGCATGGGCAAGTCGAACCCCATGGAAAAGATCCCGTTCTACTCACACGAGAACAAGTTGTCAACTCTTGGGAACTACAATCTGGACATTGACCGTGTAATGCCCACGGTGTGCCGCCAAGAGGAAATCGGCATATTCTCGATTCTGAACGAAAGCACCGCCAACATTGATATGGCCATGCAAGAGTGGAGGAATGGAGACGCACGCTATGAATCGTACTACAACGCCCACAACTGACGACCGCGAACTCAGAAAGCGTGTACTATTGCTAGAACTGCGTAATTATGCTTTAATGGGAACACAACCCCAGTGCAAGGTTGATTTGGATTCCAATGTTGCAGACTTGGAAAATGAAATTCGAATCGCCAGAAATGCACACGCCAAAAAACACATGGACAAACTGGACTCGCAAGTGCACGCCATCACCAAAGAGACGGGAGAAAAACCCTCATTTCCATTGATGATGTGCATGATTCTGGGCAACATGTGGGAAAATTGTGATGGGGACACAAACAGTAGAGTCTGTGCTTGCAGAAAAATTGGACAGTGGCACAGGGAAAAATGATTGTGCGCAACGACAGCAGCGTCTTGACAAACAATGACTAGTCAATGTGCTGTACGCATGACAACAATAAAGAGATCTAGCCGTGCATTAATTTTTTATATTCGCACGCGATGTGTGTTGCCATGTGTTACAGGATTTACCTGTTGGACATGATGGCGATCAAGTTGCCGCGAGGTATTGACATACCTGTGAGACACGAAGTCATGTCTAAAATTTTTTCTTCTGGTGGCAACAAGACGCGGCCGCGCCACGTCCAAGAACGCGACGTCCAAGATTTCATGGCAGAAATCATGGGACACAAGATCTCACTACGTCGTGATTTCTGACACGCTGATTTCTCCGACCGCGGACGATTTTTGCGGAATATTACCAATTGGGTTGTATTGTGCGAGGTGGTCAGAATGTGAAATGCAGATGTTCTTTTTTTATTGAGAGGCGCACTTGGCAGGACGCCGAGGCACAAAGGTGTCTTGAGATTCATCTTCGTATGGACATCCGAAAAATTGCGCGCGCGCGGTGTTGAAATCCTTGTCGTGCGCTTCCAGTCTGTAGTGCAGACTGTCTGTTTTGTCTTGCAAAAAATTCTCTATGCTTCCGTGTGTGGAAATAAACTGGTATGCCTTCTTCCACCCGATGCCCTTGATTTTCGAGTCGTGGAAATCCGTGCCGCACAGCAGACACCAGTCCACGAATTGCTTTTCGTCAAATCCCAAAGCATCCATGACCTCTACGGGCCTAATTATTTCGAATCCTTTGTCAGGTTTTGCCTCGGGCGAGATGTGCAAGTGACGGATCACATTGGTGGCCCTCAGAGCGATGGCGTCTGTATCGGCGGTGGCGCAGTAGTCGGACCTTTTGGTAATGCACAGCCACGCGCACAGTCTTTCGCCTTCGCCCGGTGCTTGTACAAAATCAACACGCCCCTGTTCGACGTGCTCAAGTATCGCGTTCTTGGCTGCAAGAATATGCAAATGCGTGATGCCCTTGGAGCGATTGAATTTCCTGACAAGATCGGCGCTCCTGTCTGCCTTGTTCTTGTCCGTGAGAATGAGGTGCTGGCGCCCCAGCAACACTTCCTCAATGTCCGCCTCACAACCGCTTTCCTTGGCGATGGATTCCAGTTCCAACACTGCGGTCCGTTGGTTCTTGTTGCGCAGTGCCCTGCGTCTCAATTGCTCCTTTTCTTTGCACTGCGGCGCCTTGCCATCGAGCACATAGATCGGATGGACGTCGTGGGACACGAGCATCTTGACCTGTTCGCAAATGGCCGATTTGATAAAGACACACTCTTCGTCGATGGTGGAAGATTTGTTCTTTTCGCGGTATCCGTGAAGGAAGGCGTTGATGGACAGCTGAGCATCGATGGCCACCGATGATCCGGCAATTTCACGGACGTGTGGGATGCGCCTTACGACCTGGGGGCAGAGACTTTGGAGGGCCTGCATCAACGCGTGGACTCCCATGATTGCTGATGTGTTGTGGTGCGGTGTTGGAGAAGAAAAACACAAGCGTTCATTGCCATTGATTTTTGAAATCGCGCGACTTTAATTGTGTTGAATGCCACATTAACACCGAGGCAAATTATGCGATGCTTCATTTTGGTGTGCGGTGTTATCACGAGGGTCGCACACTCACAAAATCTTGAGGTACGAAAGTGGCACCATTGTATTTGCTTGCCGTTGTCATCACGAGCGAGTTTTCGATCTCCACGGTGGCGAACGGAGAAACCGGATATGTCTTGATGACCATGGAGATCTTTTGTAGGTCGGACATGTTCTCGGCCGTGCCCATGATCAACTGCCGTCCATCAAGATACGCTGGATTATATGCGCCGGCATTGGGAATGATGCGATCAAAGAACTCTTGGTCCGTGGCAGGCAATGGATAACCGGAGCCGTCGATCAAAATGTCCATGATTTGCTCGTGTATGTTCTTGCCGGCATTCTTTGTTGTCGCGATGATGCTGTAATACAGCAGGTGCATGACGAGCACATTGCAATAGACCGCTGCCACGTTCCTGGGCATGAGGATGCCTCCGCTGTTGGTCGTCACCCATTTGGTCTTGTCCAAGGATATGCACATGATACGGGTGAGCACCGTGTTGTAGGTCCCAAATACGGTGGCGCCTACGGATTGTGATGTGTAGAATGTATAGCGAGCCATCCACAGATAGACGATCGAGTTCCTGATGTTGGCAAGTTCGGTGTTGCTAAAGAACAATTCGAGAATTTGTACCGGGTTGAACGATGTCCTTGATTTCTCGCATGCGCTGATGATGCTGTTGATAGACTCTGAGGACGCAACGATGCTGCGGTAGGCATTGGCTATGTTGTTTATGGCTTCTACTATCTCCGGGGGTCTGTTGTCAACAGGAAAAACGTTGATCACCACATCTTGAACTTTTTTGATGCCCATCGCCTGTGCCTCCATGTCATCCCTCAAGAATTTCAACGGGTGTATGATTGCCACCCCAAATGCCAGTGCGTATCTGACCATGGCATCGTTGAGTTGGAGGTCGGGTTTTCCTTGTGTGTCAAAGGACACAAAGACTGCAGCGGTCTGTGCGTAGTAGCGCACAATCTTCCACGATTGCTGCTTCTTGACCCAATTCTTGACGTCCTGTGCATTCCATTGGGTGCCTTTGATGGCGCGCTGGTTAAAGTCGAGCATGATGGCGGCAAATTGCTGCATCGCCACGGCCGACAGATGAAATGCATTTGACCGCAAGGCAAACACATTTTGCTGGGCCTGTTCCAACCGGGCACGCAGGGAAGCCGCGTCTTCTGCGACGGCACCCGATGCTTTGATCTGGGCCGTGAGATTGGCGATTTCTTGTTGATACGCCGCTATGGACTGGGCGTTGACATTGGTTGCCGCCGTAAATTCCGCCTTGAGATCGTCCAGCTGTTTTTTCACCCTTGCCAACTCTGTCCGTGCCTCTCTTGCTTCGACGCCATAGGCGGCCGCCTGATCGACATAGGCCTTGATGCTCGGCTCGGTGGACCACTTGTCCAGATAATCTTTGTCCTCGTCGGTCAGTTCACTTTGAGACTCTAGGCGTCTCTTCTTGGCGGTGTTCCTGTAGTTATCAATGGCCACCGATGTATCTCTAAGTACATCAACCAACCTTCCTGCGTTGTCTTCCAAATCCATTTGTCCAGCGCCTGGGGGCGCTCGTTGCTGCTCTGCAGCCATTGCGGCTGCCTGCTGCTGTTGTTGCGCTGCCATTGCTTGTTGTTGTTGCTGCTGCTGCTGTTGTGCGGCCATTGCTTGTTGTTGTTGCTGTTGTTGCGCGGCTGCTTGTGGCATAAACTGGGCCAATATCTCGCTCTGAGTCTTCCCAAGAAGATCACTCGCGCCCACATTGCGAACAGGGCGATTTGTCTTGTTGCTAATATCAACTACATTTGTCCCCGTGGCCAGTGGATTTGGAACACCGGCCATGGACAGATTGGGTATTGCGGTCGCGGCACCGCCAACATAATCAGATGGCTTGGTGAAGAAATTTGATGGAACATTAGGTCCCCCAGCGGCCGTAGCTATGCTGGGCACCGCACCGCCGACAAAATCAGATGGCTTGGTGAAGAAATTTGGCGCAACATTAGGTCCTCCGGTAATTGGGGCGGCGCTGGTTGCGGCCGCAAATTGAACAGGCGCACCAGCAGCCGGCGCGCCACCAAATGTGAGGCCAGTAGTTGGACCAGCCACCGCACCGGGAATGTTATTTGGTTGGACATTCAGTCCGCCAAAGGTGACAGGAGGATTCTGAGCAGTAACAGCAACATTTCCGCCAAAAACATATTGACCCTCTCCACTATTTTTGCCAAATAATGAGGCCTGTTGTGCGGTCTCGCCGGTCACCGGATCCTGACCAACTGTATTGGGATCCATGTTCTTTTTTCAACTGCACAACAAATTTATTGGTATCTTCATTAGACATTTGAGAGCATTGACGGGTCGCCATAATAGCTGTTGTAAAGATCAGGAGGCAAGTTCAACATGGCTGCCTCGGGTGGCAAGTTGTTGGTCTGAGGAGATTGAACAGGCGGCAATGAGAGACGAGAACTTTGCAAATATTGCGTTGGTGTTGATGGCTGTGCATTCTGAGTGCTGGGCGACTGATAAAACTGGGGAATGACAGGGTTCCATGCATTCGATGATCCTGTTGAGGGACTCCGCACGGGTGACACTATCGGTTGTGGGGATCCAGGAGAATATATCGTTCCTCCACCGGTCGCGCCAAATTTGGCCAAATTGGGGGGGCCCATTGTTGCTGCTGCTGGGGAGTAAATGCTGGTGCAGGTGACGGCGGAGCGCTCCCTCTGCCCCGACCGCGAGTTCCCCGACCGCGACCGCGGGTTGCCAGTGAACCAGTGTCATTGACAATGTACGAAGAAGAGGATTGTTGAGATGTTGCACCAGATTGACTGAAATAGAGCGGCGACTGCTGAGGCGTGTTGGCAAGCGAGCCACTCCAAAATGGCGACGACTGCACATTTCCGACAGGCGCACCGTTCACATACGGGGACGGCTGTGGAGTTGTGCGAGCACTCTGGGAACTCGCGGAAGCACTTACAGTCGGAGTCATGGGTCCGGCGTAGTTGGGATTGCGCACCAACGCGTTCGTGCCGTCCCACATAAATTCGCCGCTGTTGATCATTGCGTTGATTTCATCTACCACTTGTGCAATGGCTGCATCAGACATATAGTCTTGCAAGTTGTCATCGCCTGGTGTCATGGGCGCCGGTGAATATTGGGGCGATTGCTGTTGTTGCTGCATGGGCGATCGCGCGGGTGGTGTTCCAGCGGTGCTGCCGCCACCACGCCCCCTGTTGATGCTGCCGCGTGGTCTTCCGCGTCCTCTCGTTGCAGGCGCGGGACCGCCAACGGGTTGTCCAGCGTTGCCAGTGAGTGCTTGCTGCGTGGTTCCTGCAGCGCCATTGCGTGTCTTGTACGGCGAGATGCTGTCGAAATCCAGCGTGCCGATGTTGACGGCGCCGTTGAGTTGGTGCTGTTCGAGCAGTTGCTTGTACTGGTACTTTTTGAGATAGATGCGCTTGCCCTTTTCGTTGACATAGTACACGCCGCCCTTTTCGCCCACGTGGAGTATCTTGGCCACGGTGTCCAACTTGCCGTCAGGCGGGAAGCAGACAACTCTCCGTATTTCTCCGCCAGGTTGCTCCATTTTTTATATTTAGAAATTCCGGGACTTGGAACCTGGCGCCAGACTTTTAATTTATATGCATCAGACCGGACAGACGGCACACCACTGCATTCTTTTTTGCCCTGCTTTCTCTCCAGTGCACAACGCGCCAAAAAAAGATGAGAGCCGGAAGATCGAATAATCCTGCCACCGGAAAGTCTAGCGCGGCGGCCAAAGGCAACAAGAGGAAGTGGGACCTTATGGTCGCGGATGAGACTTCGGAAGAGTACCAGAAGGGACTGCAGGTCTTCAAGGACAAATTCGCCAACGTGACCTTTACGGACGAGCAGAATAATGCCATCCAGGCCTTTTCCGCGGGGCGCAACATCATGCTCTCTGGTGTCGGCGGTGTGGGCAAGTCTATGACCACGCAATATCTCATCGGACTGTCGCGCTACGAGCACAAGGTGCCCACTCTGCCGATGGGATCGACTGGCTGCGCGGCCAACATCATCGGGGGCGTCACTTTCAACTGCGGCGTCGGCTTTGGACTCTTGAACAAGTCGGTGCGATTCTACACCAACAAGATCGACAAGGGCGAGTTCAAGCATCAGGTGGAAGAATGGACCAAGGTCAAGCGCGCCTTTATCGACGAGATCTCGATGCTTCATCCGATAGCGTTCTACAAGGCCGACCGCATCATCCGTCACATCAGGGGCAAGATCAATCCCGAGTATGCCAAGTTGCCATTTGGCGGTGTCCAACTGGTGTGCATCGGCGATTGGGGACAATTGCCACCCGTGCACAAGACGCCACGCGGCCACCGCCCTCGCATCGACGACGGATACTGCGAATTTGTCTTTGAGTTGGATCTGTGGAAGGAATTCGACTTTGTCAACGTCCAGTTGACCGAGGTCCATCGCCAAAAGGACGAACACATGGTGCGCATGCTCAACTGCGTGCGCATGGGCATCATCACGTCCGAAGTGGAAGACTTTTTCAAGTCGTGCGCCAACACGGTATTTCCCGATGATGGTATAGAGCCGACAATCCTCTACGCGAAAAACAAGCCGGTCATCGAAGAGAACCAGCGTCGTATCAACAGTCTGCCCGGCAAGCCGTACACGTATTCCTCCAAGAATGGCTATACTGTCGAACCCGAGTTTAGATCAGACCACAGCATCATGCGCAAATTCTCCGAGTATGCACGCCATCTATCTATCGGAAAATTGTCGTGCGCCCCACAGTCTGATGCTCAAGGACAAGGCCCAAGTGCTCTTGATCCGCAACATCAGAGGCACCGACTATTTCAACGGCATGCGTGGAGTCATTGTCGGATTTGACGAGGACCCTGCGGAAAAGGAGATGCAACAGGCGTACGAGCGCGAATGCAAGCGACTCAAGTCTGTGGCCGAAAAAAAGAAAGAAAGCGAGGGCGAGAGCAAGAGCGACGAGAAAGAGGAATCAGCATCCGGAGACAGCGAGAAGAACGAGAAAAAGGAACTCGCCCTTCCGCCGCCACCAAAGAAGAGCGGGATGCTTTATCCCAAAGTCAAGTGGGAAGATGGAACTACATCGGTGGTGCTTCTCGAGCGCTGGGAGGTCGAGGAGGAAGAGATCGGATACGCCTACCACGAACAGATTCCTCTGGTCCTGGGATATGCGCAATCGATGCACAGCGTGCAGGGTGCCCAGATGTCTAGGGTCATTGTCAACTTTGACGGCATTTTTGCACCCGGCCAGGCCTACATCGCCCTGTCGCGCGTCACGTCCAAGGAAGGCCTCAGAGTAATTGGATTCCACGTAAAGTACATCACGGTGCATCCCAAAGTGCGCGAGTATTATCGACTCGGCATGGTGTGGCCCTACCCACTCGATGTCCACACCTGCAATCACTTTGATCCCGACCCGCTGGGCGAACAAGACGAAAAGCGCATCGAAGGCATCCTCAAGCAAAAGACAGCGGCTTTTGTGGACAGTCGCGCGACCGGCCGGCCGCCGTCCACCGGCACTTGGAAAAGGGAGGACCACTTTCAAAAGCGCTCGACACAGTTTCTGAATCACTTCAAGACCAACGTGATGGCGCCACCCGAGACCGCTTCAGCCGTTGCCGGAGGACCCGGAGGAAGGGGCCGTCCCCAGTGGAAGAAGAGGTCCTTTGAATAAAATCTTGCCCCGTTGGATCCTACCCAAGTACACGAACGGCACACCCTTTCTGATGATGACGCTGTCCACAGCGATGGCTATGTTTTTTCTTTTCAAAGGCAAAGAGGACGTGGCGTCCATTTATCATGAACCATCTATCGCTAGTACAGGGCGTTCCTCATGGCCATATAGGCCTTGATTTTTGTGCCATCCACATATTCATTCTTGCGCGGTCGCGACGGCACCGGATCCGGATCAGTACCAGCATCGGACTCTGTCATGTTTGACATTGTGTTGTTGACACGGGTGGACGCATTTGTGTTGGTCCTATTGTCCGCATCATGAGAGGGCGCGTCATCCGCGAACCAAGAGGAAGAATCATACAGCGTGTCCTGGGAATATTTTGGCTCACGTGATCTCTCTTCGTAGAATCTTTTGATCTCTATCACGGTGGCCTTGTTGCCTTGGAACACCTCGTTGGTGCCGAGGCGATACAGCGACGGCACATCAGACATAAAGGGCAACCACGCATAATGCGGCACCCGATCGACTCGTTGGACATGCACCAAAGAACGCAGGCCGCGTCTCATCAGGAATTGCAAGAGTATCTCACAGTTGACATCGCCCCGCTGCACATACACGACATACTCTTTGGCTGCGGGAGAAGATGCCTTTTGGCGCGATCTGTCGGCCATGCGGTTCATCCCTTTATTCTTTTCCAATTAGTCGAGTTCCATTGATGGTGTTGTAGTTGTCGTTGTGTGGCGATGGACGAATGGCAAGTGACCGTGTACGCATCAGTGCCGTCGTTGCTCCTTAGACAGTCCATCACCACCGCCGCAGACGGAACAAATGACGAGCGCAACTCGTCGATGCCTTTCTTGGATTGGCCCTCGATGGCATTGAGCAGGCGTCGCGCATCCCAGTACACCACTTCTGTCTTTTCCTGGTGGCTCTTGGGCACCTCGGGCAGGTGTCCCGTGTTTGACGTGGCAGCACACGCCACCGAATAAGGAAGGACAACGAGACAGCGACACAGTTCGACCAAGTCCTGCGCCACTTGCATGGCGGTCTCGTCGTTGTCATCGATGGTGAAAAAGTAAGGCCCGCGACCAGACCACTGAAAGACAAAGCGTCGTGCGTTGCGCACGCGTGTCATCAGTGCGGCGCGAAATTGGAGAGGCACGACGGCGCCGGTGGCCTTGACGACCACCTGACAACAGCCGCTGTCGCTTATGCGGATGGAGATGGCGGCGCCGTCGCTGACCAACTCGTGGGGACTCGCGCTCAATAGTCGTCTGCGCACTCTGTCCAACACAAGCATGGTCTGTCTCGCCATATGGAATCGCACTGAAAGATCTGGCTGCCACGGCACTTCTTTTACAAATGTGACATATTTCTTGATTTTACCGTTCCTTTTTGGATTGCCGTGGTTGAGGTCCAAATCCACACGCAGTGTGTACTGGCCGTCAGCCAATTCGTCAGGGGAAATGTCCAAGAGACCCGCGCTTTCTTCGACCGCCTCTCGGCATGCGCACTCTTCGACGCCTTCCCCTGGTCTCGCCCAGCCGCCAAGGTCGCAAAATCGATCGCGCGCCACGGACTTGGACTGGGAAGAATTACGCGCCATCACGAAATGGACCGTGCCATTGGGGGCGTATGAGAAAAACAATATCCCGGCACCATAGGAAACAGCCGCCATCAGTGGTGATTTACCATAACATCGAGACCTCGTTCCTTTTGCTCACGACAGTGCACATCAAGTCAACAATTGGAAAATTTGAAAATGCAACGCGGTGGTGCAGACGCACTCGAGTGGGACAGTGACAACCGCGGTCATCTTCGCAACATCAGCGACTACGAATATGACCAAGAACCCTCTGGACACGCGCGTGATTGGATGCGTCCATCATCCGAACGCCCCCATCACAACAAGTCATTCAATGTGAACAACAGAGGACGATACATCAGCAGTGATGAAGATGACGATGATGGATTCCCCACCCGCTCAGCACAGAGGAAAACACCAAATGTCCCACACCGCAATCAACCTGCTTATCGTCACAATTCTGAAAGCGAGAGCGAGGAAGACGACCACGCGAGAAGACACAACACCGCCATCATGCATCAATCGCGCAAAAACACACATGCGGTACAAGATCAGCAGCGCAATGCCCGTCATTACGACAACGCCAATTTTGGTGACGACGACGACGATGATGAAGAAGAAGAAGAAGACTACGGTCGTGGTTACGATCGGCGCCGTCGTCGGAATGAACCTTCACCCCATCGATCGCACAATCATGTCCCGCCTGTGCCTCGTGGCACTTCTAGATCACGCAAGGATTCTGAACCCGGATTCATCGGACGCCACGATACCATGCAGTCTGCATCTCACAGGGACAGCGCCACCAGTAGAAGCACCAGTCACCCGTCATCATCGATCCCATCAAGGACCTGGAGTTGAAAGTTGACGCCTTGAGCACCGCATTGACGCGCATGAACTCGGAGATCAGAACCATCGTCCAAAAGAACCACAACGCAGTCACCAAGGAATTGGAGACGCTCAAGAGCGAATCCTTTATGTGCTACGGCCAGGTCATCGCGCCGGGTGTCAAAATCTATTCCGATCTGCCATCCAATCTCAAGAAGCAGGGCATCACCGACGACGCCAAGATCGCCAAGTTGTGCAGTCCGGTGAGCGTCCAAGAGGGGGAGACACTTGTTTTGCGCACCGTGTATGCCGAGAGTCCCGACATCGGAGGCAAGGATTATGTGTGGATGAAGTGCTACATCGAGAGTCCAGATGTCAACGGGCGCGAATTTCAATGGATGAAGTGCTACAGCATCAAGTCTGACACCGCTGCCGTCCACATGCGCTACGTGCAAGTCAGAAATCTCGCCACTGATAAACCCCTCGTGGGCAACATATCGCTCTTTCCTCCGACGCTCGCCAAGTCGCTTCCTTCCAGCACAACGACCTTTTTGAAAAATCAAAGTTGCAGCGGCAGTGGACAACGTGATTCAAGTGACCGTCAACAGCAACAGGAAAATGAAAGTGACCAGGGAGAAGAAGGAGAAGAGATCAGCAAGGCCGAAGATTTTTCCAATGTTATATTCCAAGCGCCTTTTGACATTGCTAGGACTTGACACCATCAATGTGATCAATAAATGCCTTGACATACTCTTCCACGGATAGTCCTTCGTGATGTCCGCGAGATAGGGCGCCTTGGAAAATGGCTTTGATTCTTATGCAACAGGCCGGTCCTTCCGTCGCATAAGAAATCCACCAATGGAAGGTCGAACGGGAGGATCACGTCGTCAGGATTCACTTCGCAAGTAAATTTGACCATGCGCGTGAACGTGCTGTTGAACATGGGCAGATGGATCAGGCCTCCGTATGTATGTTCGTCAAAGGACCACAGTCTGATGGCAGACCACTTGATGCGCTTCCACATGGATTCGTCATATTCGATGTGGCTTTCGGGATCCATGCTTTTTTCAAGTTCGCCATCCCAAAAGTTGTTGATCTTGGTGACTGGCTTCATGTTCAACGTCGCGAGGTCAAAAGCCGTCAGAGGTTGGTCTCGCTCGCGATTGAGAATATCCAGTATCTCGTCGAATCCAGGTATCTTGACGACAGCGCACCTCATGGGTTCGCCGGTTGCGGCCGCGACATGTCCTTGAAAGACTGCACGCCAAAGCGGCAGATCTTGTCGACTGATACTCCACGCACGTAGATGTAGAGAACAGAGCATTGTGAAGGCACGTTTTCACTTGCGTCAGTCGCCATTCCGTCGGCGTAGATGATGCGGATGTCATCCCTGTCTTTCAGCAGGGATTTCAATTTTGACCAGTTGTCGCTGCTGCTGCCATAAGTCTTTCCATACGACTCGCATATCGCTTTCTCCCAGCAAGACCATATGTGCGGTGCAATCCAATATTGCGGACACAGATCCTCGCATGCCGGTAGAACCGGCAGTGCTTCGGTGATAGAGTCTGACTCTTCGTCCGTGGGGAATGACGTCGGAAACATGAGTGCTCTTGCGTCGATGTCTGTCTGTCTGTGCGATTGTGTGCCATGAATGTGGGTCCTTAAGTATTACCCAACTGGCGCCAGAATAAATTGTCTGGATCGGAATTTTGACTCTTTGGGCGCCAGATAAAATGGGCGCAGACGCATCAATACACATTCGGGAAATTTTCGAAAAAATAAATTGTATTTGACAGTGATTCATTCATTTACGGCGCGGTTTATTGATTGCCTAGGGGTCGACTTTGATGATGCCGAGCAACTTGATGGTGCCGCGCTTTTTTGCTGGTGGTTCTTTCGATGGCTTGGTCTTTTTCCCTGCGCTTGCGAGGGACAACGCGACCTCAGGAGTCTTGCGCTTGGGAGGTCTGCCTGGGCGTGAACATGTGGTAGGTCGCGTCAACTTGTTCTTGGATGTGGCGATGCTGAATACCAACGGCGGCTTCATCTCTTCGCACGAGTCCACGCAGGCGAGGATCCTCATATCGGTCAATTTCATGTTCCTGGACATGGCTCTGGCTTGCTTTGACGCGGGCATGCTGATGTTGGCGAGGGGTCTTGTCACTTTTACCCTTCCTCCATAGTCTGTCGGCTGTGATGTGCGGACGATGAGTCCGTCTTTGGTGACGCTGCTTGTGATGGGTGCGGTGGCGGATTGGCGGTCGACGGAGTCATCCAATTCAGAGTCATCGAAGCATCCCACCGGGAGTGCCAAGGGTGCGCTGATGGCGGGCGGCTTGGGCGGTTCCACTTTGCGCGGCTTGGCCTTGTTCTTGGCGACCATGCGGCCGTCGTTCTTGAATACGATGTTGTTGGTGTCGATGAGCCACGAATGAGAGTGCGAAGTGTTTTTGAATGTGCGCGACTCTCCCGAGATCGAAGTGCGAAGGACGCTCTCGCCGGTGGCCATGTAGGGCATCTTGAGACGGATCATCACGCCGAGTCGCGCGTAAAAGTCGATTATATGCTGGTAATTCTTTTTGAATCCGTGCGGTGCGAGGTAGGTCCAGTAAAAGGCGGTAAAGAGTTGGTCCCACTGTTCGGCGGTGAGCGTTGGAGGGTGGTCAAAGAGCATGTGGCGATTGCGCGAGATGTAGTCGGGAGGCAGGTCCTTGTCAAGGCGCGCACGATGTATGTCCTCAGAGGCGGCGAGTAGGACATGATGACCTTTTGTGCGGGGATGCCCTCGTCGCGCGCCTTTTTGACAATCTTTTCGGCGGCGTTCTTCATCTGGGCAGGAGTGTCCAAAAAGACGCCGATGGCCTGGCGCGTCATCAGCGGAGAGCGCAGCATGTAGCCGGTCTTTTCAAAGTAGCGCCAGACAAAGGGCAACGCGCGGGCGACCACCCTCAGTTGGAGGGTGTGTCCGTCTTCCTTGACCATGTCGGCGGTGATGTACTTGGCCTCGCAGTTGTTGGGGCCGAGGATGTATTGGTAGAGGCCCTCTTCGATGAGACCATCGATCTCTTGGAATTGGCCGGTTCTCTTGTCAAAATTGTTGCTGATGTTGTTGCACAGCACATCGAGACCAGCGAGGTTCTCCATCATCTTGTCCAAATTGGCCGGGAGTTGGTGCGCCAGCGCCTCTGGAATACCCTTGGGCCTCTTCCACATCTTGCGTCGCAGCGTGACCGGCTCTGTCAGGGTCGCGCCTTGCTTGGTGGTCTGACCAATTTCCAGCGAGTGGTTGAGATCAATCTTCATAAAGACGCGCTCCTGGAAGCGCGGGTCCACATCCGCGGGGTCCAGCGTCTCCAAGAGCGTAGAGAGACGGACTTCATAGTCGGTGGTGGGAACAGGCGGGACGGCATAAATGTGCATGCCATTGCTGTCGGCGGTGGGGTAATAACGCGGCAAGTAATGCTTGAGAAACACCACCGCGTCCAGGCCGATGGTGTAGTGGACAGCGCCACTGTACCACACATAATCGCCTCCGCGATCGACGGGCAGGATGGTGATGTGCGTGTCGGTCATAGAGGCCATATGCGCGTGATATGTCTTGACCTCGGAGAGTTGCCTGCCAGACTTGAGATCCACCATGAGTTGGATGGTCACCGGTGTGTAGGGCGCGCCTGACAAGATCTTGGGACAGGCCAGCGTGCGTCTCTTGTTCCTGGTGCCAAAGTTGTTGATCATGGCGGCAGCACGATCATCGGGGTTGATGTCGTTGGGACACTTGAGACGGAGATTTTGGAGATTGGCCTCTAGCGGGGAGTTGTAATTCTTGTTGCTCCTGTGGCTGTTCTTGCTGCTGCTGCGGCTGCATAGGGTTGGCAATGTATAAAGACTGCGGCGGCAGCTGCTCATAAGACTCCATGCTTTCAAAGCCATTGTTGGGCGCATTGAGCGCATTGAGGATGTCGTCAATGTTGATGGGTTCGCCGTCGGTGGAAAAGGTGGATCCATCGGGATTGAACTCTTGGCACACTTGGAACATGTGGCTCTGATCCTGGTCCTGCTCTTGCTGGTCGTACTCAACGGCAAAGGCCTCATCCAATGCAATAAGATCCAGATTCATGCCGTCGGTGAGGGCACTGAAATCTATTTGGTCACCACCACCAAGAGCGTCCAAGTTGACATTGTCGAGCCATTGGGTGTCGATATGGGTGGTGGTACCGTCCATATTGGAGTGATTCAAAAGTAAGATGTGATATTACTACACAAGTGGTCAAATGTATTTATGTGCCGCCCCCTAGCGCCATATTTTGGACACGGGAATTTAGCACCAATGAAAATATTACAGATTAATTGCACTTGGAAATTCCATACTTGGCGCCGAGTTCCCTTGTAATTGTGGCAAGTGATTTCAGGTGGTGTTGTTGGATTTCATAGTAGACACTGGGTCGGCCCGATCGATGTTGCACCATGGTGATGTGGCCCGGCTGGAAGATTTCCGCCGCGGTGACCATGCCAGCAAGGCGGACCTTTAGTGGCGGAGAATCTTCACATCCATAGAGTTGATCAAAGGTGTGCGTGGCCAGCATTGGATTATCGATGATCATGAGCGCGTAGGCGTCAGGAGGATTTACGGCCTTCCATGTGGTGACACGTGTGGGGTAGATTGTGGTCTTGACGTCAATGGTCATGCCATCATCCAACACAGTGTCAAATCACTCTTCGGACGCGGCGTTGCAACAGCCAACGTCATAGATCTCAACGGGCACGCCAGAGAGAAGAGAAAATGCATACTCTCCCACCACACCCTGCATGTCTATTTCCTCATCAGTCCTCTGATGGGCGTACTTTCAGTTCTTGGTGTTGTTCGCCTTGTTGGCGTTGTTGCGCTCAATGGACATGCGGGTACATTCAGCCAGCTGTTCACGTGTAAGGGTGATCACCGCACCGATTTCTACCAAGGGGATTTTTTTTGCGCTGGCCTCACAAAATGGTCCAATCACTGTGCTCATGGTGGATTGCATGTGCTTGGAGTGGTATGGAAAAAGGCAGAAAGAGAGAGAACAGGTGTTTTTATACACAAGCGACACGAGGTTATGCTTGACAGTGAAAAATTTCCATCTCCATATAGGACACTTTTTTTGTCGCCCATGTGCACCTCCGTCGCCAGACCGATTGCATCACACCCACCGGATGACGATGTGGAATTTATAAAAATCATTGGCAGACACAGCATATGTGATGAGTCCTCTGTGCCATGCGATTCGCACGTCTTGTTGTTCTCGTAGAGAGGGAGAGATATCACGGATCCCTGGGACTTGTCATGCATGGTGAACTGAATCTTGGCGCTCTGTGTGAAATCAATCAGGTAGTAGCAACGTCTGTTGGGAGGCCACACTCGGACACACAGGCCACTGAGTTCATCGCGTAGGCGTGAACTCGATGAAGACGGCAAAGCCTTTTGGTGCTCTTCTGCAGTGAGAGGATGCCATCCTTTGAACAGTGCCTTCCATAGGACAGACATCTTTAATATTGACTGGATGAAAACACACGCCGGGTCAAATAAAAATCATGCGCCAGAGTGTAAAAAGTTAGAAATCACTGTGACACATTCACAGAAATCAACGTGACACAATTTAATGTCCGTAAAATCAGCGCAACAGAAATCAGCATGACACATATTGGTGATTGCAGAAATCAGCGTGATACTAGTACGCCAAGCAGTATTCGAAAGAACAAATGCTGCTGCTCATCAACTTGGCAAGAAAGGAGAAGATGTCAATTCGCGCATGCTTCATTCCTGGCGATGGGAGGAATCGTGACTCAGATCTGCTGAGTTGGGATCATTTCATAAAATCAGGTGCGTAATTTTACATCCGACGATCAAGTGGCAGACTACTATCTCTTGCAAGCAGAGGCCTTGAGAATTTATTCCAGAGACAAGAAGGAACTGTGCTCGCATTTTCCACAAGTATCCAAGCATTATGATCATCACCGACCATGTCATGTGTCCAGAGACACTTGAACTTGCACGTCGCACGCGGAATACAAAATTATGGCAGACTGGTTAAATGGAGATTTGTCAGAGGGACAAGATGGCCATACAGGTGGCGCGCATTCTTGACACCACCACGGGCAAGGATCGTCAGCGCAATCTGCAACTCTTTGTTCATGTTAATGGCATAACACCCGGCGGGTGGGAATACAACGACATCATGACACAGGCAGATACGCTGCACCGTCAACACCGGCACGAACAACAGTGCACAAAGTGCAGGCGCGTGTTTTGTGTGTGCGGGGCGATGTGATAACTTCCTTCCCTGTAAAAAATTAAAAGAGAAGCTGGAATATAATGTGATGATTGTTGCAAAATCGTCCCGCGTAGCGCGCGTCTGGTGATTTCCATTGGTGAAAAAAAATGTCTGTGCACAACACCATTGTGTATGCCGACAGAATGACCATCATGCAAGACAATGTCACCATTATCGGTGACTATAATCACATCAGCGGTATTGGTGTCACTGTCGAAGGTCATCACAATTCCATAAGGAGCACCCGCGCCACGGTGACGGGCAATCGCAACAAAGTCACCGGGCCGGAAAATATCATCCATGGTCAATTCAACAAGATATTTGGCAACAACAATACTGTCTATGGCATCCCAGCGTATATCAGAGGCAAGAACAATCTGGTATATGCGCCCGGCACACCCATCTTCCCGCCAGATGAACCCACCGCGCAAGAGCCGCAATTTCTTGTCAAGACCAGATTTGCCTACCACACAATTCTCCGCACCTCTCCATTTCCTACCGATCGGGCCATTATTACATCACGCTATGGCCATCTTCCTGCCGCAAGTTCCTCTGTCAAGTGCTCAACTGCGATGGAATAGAGTGGGACATTCACTGGCCTGAAAGCAACAAGAGGAGGCCATATGCACTGTGGACATACAGCGTCACAATACCCATGCACAAGGGTTATTTTAATTGTGGCAGCATTCTCATCTTGGTTGATCGCGATCACAGAATGTGTATCATTTCCAACATGGGTCACGGATTCACTCCCATCAAGGGCAAGCGCAGCTTTTTATGCCACCTCAACCGCATACCCATGGGAGACAGCAAAGAATGGACGCCACCGATGCCAGATGATCCGAGTCTTATTCAATTTGGCCATGAGCATTGCTTGAACAGACAACTAGGCAATTGCCATACATCTCCATTACAGTATGACCACTTGGCCAGTCAGCCAACAAATCATGCACATCGCCATACGTCTTTGCCTTGCCCAGGTGTTGTGCCCAGTCCAGAATGTGCAGATAGTTCTCGTTGTCAAATTCCAAGTCAATAAATGATGCGTCCAGCACATTGACCGCCCAGTTGAAAGAGACTGTCATGAGATCCTTGCGTCGGTTGGCAAGAGCAAGCGCTAAATCGGTGGGATCCACAGTTCTGGGCACGTATGTGTGAATGACCTTGTTGTTGATGACCCACTTGCGCCCACCAGATGAATCAGTGATAAAGTCTGTCATGTGTGTGTGCATGATGCAGCAACGTAAAGTCTATTGTGTTGTGTGTGTCGCCTTGATTTCTAACGCCAGAGTCTATTTTAATGGCATCGTCCTGTCAAATTGATATTACATCATTATGGCGCCACATTTTATTGGCAAAAAGTGCCGATCGGGTGGTCTGGTGCAGAAAAATTATTGCAGTGGATATAAATGCCCCTGGTGTATACTTTGGCATTCATTGCACAGCTGGCAACATGGAAATTGAACAGTGCCTTTGCAAAAAGAGACCATATGATGATGGCAGCAGCAGCAGCAACAATAACAATAACAACAATGGCAATAATAGAGAGAACCAAGGTGCAAGCAAAAGATGGGCGACCGATTGCGAGAGGTCTTGTGAGGGTGAATTTGTGAATGACCACATCTCTCCCAAGTTGCGCTTGTGGCTGAATCCCATCAACTGGTCTCCTGTGCACTATCCCACTGGACACAGAATGGTCCTGTGCATTTTGTCAAAGGATGCGCAGGCATTTGTCACGTACCTCGCTCAACACTTGGACAAGGCCAACCAGCACCTCAAGGTGGCCGTGATGATGATGTGCTATACCGTTGCCAAGTTGTCCCATGCCACAGACATTGTCTCTATCATTGAATCATGCGGCTGTGAGATTGATGAGACACTCTATGTGATGTGGATGCTGCCTTGGCAGCCAACCTGTGTCCACGGACCTATTTCTGGCAAGAACGTGCCGCTCTTGATCCAAGCCATGGCTGAACACAACATTGACGACCCTGCCATGATGCTCCATTGGAGACACGCCGTGGTGGGATGGGCATGGGGTGGACATCTGGAGAAATTAGAGGCCCATTTGACATGGGATGACATGCGCGATCAACACTTTATGGCACTTTTATTGTGATGTGCGGCGCACAATGGCCATATGAATGCTGTCAAGTTGTTGACCTGCCGTGGATCATGCAATTTTGCCGCTGCCGCTGAGATAATGATGAATGTCAGAGTGTGCGCCATGCTTTTGGCGCTTGACTGCTTGCACACGGCGTTTGAAAATGGCCAAGTGATAGAGTCACAGCATCTTTTGCCTCAGAGCCAGATCTTGCAGACCAGGGATTCACTTTTTTACCAGGTGATGCTTGTGATCCACTCTGAATATGAATAAATCAACCCCGCTCTCTGGGAATGAGCAAAGGTCCCCTGATGCATTGGTGCACAATCTTTTTGTGCTTTGTAGTCTTTTGGATTGCAATGCACTTTGACTGTGGTCTTTGCACAGGCATTTCATGTTGAGATCGCGGTACTACAGCATAAAGGACGACAAGAGTCATTGCATGTGTGTATACAGGTGAAGAATACAGGATCACAGATTGTGGGCGCGCCTCTTTTTATATTGAGTGATATATTTAATTTCATGGCGCTGTACATCAACATTGTGGATGTGAGCGCCAAGTTGGCCAAGTGGATTCCCACATATCACTTGTTGAAAGTGTGCAAGAAGTGGTCAGCCAAATGGCTGCCAGCTGACCATACTCTGGATGTGGCAGTGATCGTCATGGGTGGATATTCCCAACCGACCTCGTGTGTCTTGTGCATGGCCATGATCACACATCAACAGTGGACACCCATCACTTTGGGTGTTTTGTACACCATCAACCCGCTTTCCTTGCAGCTGCTGATGCAACCCGCCCAAGGAATACATGAGACCATCATTCTCCAGGGTTTGCTTGATGTGGAACTTTTTCATGGAGCTGGCCACGGCGCATGGCCCATCATCAACTCACCCTATTTTGTTGGGTTTATCTGGAATTCCAAGACAGAACACTCATCACTGGATTTTTACATGCTGGATGCCTTTCTGCTTGGTAAATCAAAATGTTGCTTGGACTAGCACAGGACAACACAGTACACTTGGTCTATCCGCCCCTGGTGCAACTGCCCCGTGTGGAAATTGACATTGCCACTGCACAAAAACACATTTGCGCTTTTTACAATTGCAAGAGCAGCGCTTGACCACTGTATCTCAAAAAGATATTTGAATTGCATCCTGAAATGGCATGGCTTCTCAATGGTGCACGATTGATGGGCAAGCATGGAGACACAAAAATTGCTGCCACAGTAATTCACACCATGATGGATGACAATGCATTGGATGCAGTGTGAAAAAGACATGCAGATTTATTGATCAATGTGGGTCTTCAGGCTGAAATCTTGGCGTTGTCACTGTCTTCAAAGTGAATAGATATCCCACACCAGGGGAATGAATTTCCCTCTTGGGAATGGAATTTTGACTTGAGGTATATGCTGATGATGGTCTGTGAGGCAGAGAACTTGTCCTCCACTATGCCACCCATGCAAAATTTGACGCTGATGCACTGGGGTTGCATGTCATGGTGCAAATGTTGGGATATGATGTCGCTGATTGTGGTCTTGTCATTTCTGATGTTGCCAAACACGTGGATTGTGTTGATTGCCTTGACAATATAATGTGAGCATTTCTTTGTCAGTCTGTATGCCTCCAGGTGCAACTGCAATCCACAAATGTCTTCGGCCTATAGAAGGGAAGCAAGGAGGATCATTCATCATGTTGCTGTGGAAAAGTGCCCCAAGTGCCAATACATCGACAAGAAT
>NW_004457301.1:27679-30755 GCF_000313135.1 Acanthamoeba castellanii str. Neff | reverse complement strand
CGCCCGCAGGGAAGCTGAGGAAAAGTTCACGTATGGCATTTCCGTTTATGTACGTTGTATGGGGGCTGTGCTCTCGGAATCCAGTCTAACGGGTGATTTTGGGGGGGGGGGCGCACGTTGAGGGTCGTAGGTGGCGGTAAGCTCCATGCTCATCGGGTGGCCAGACGATGTCTACGTCGACTACGATCCTACCACGTGGGGAGCCAAGTTTTTCGCTTTCGTAGCACTGCCACCGCACTGCTTCCTTTGAAACGACCAACCTTGCGAATCTAATCTGCCTTGTGAGTGCCGTGCCTATCGTAGGTAGCTGCCATATCGGGCCTCTTTTTCTTCGCGCTGCTGATCGACTATGTGCACACGCGCATGCATCCCTCGCACGCGGATTCTCTGGTCGTGGACTGGATCACGAGGCTGCGCCTTGAGAATAAAGAAAAGTACGTACTCCAGCTGAAGAAGAGCCCCCCTCTCTCAGCTGCTCACGTGCATTTTGGCGGGATCTTCCTAGGGAGGAAGCGGCACGGCTGATCCAGCTGGTGTGGCGATCGTACCGGCGACGCAAGCACAAACACGAACGACACGCCCCCTGCCCGGAAAAGAGCTTGCGCTCTGCCCCGGGACGAAAAACCTACTGGGTGCTTCTCCAAAAACAGTGCAAGCAGATCAGGAAAGTCAGAAAGTACACACCACCGCACCATGTCCACAAGGCCCACACTCACCCTCCACTTGTCAGGGAGATCGACGAGATCAGGGAGCGTACGAGCCAGGCGTTTAGCACCTTTGGCACTCCCCTTCCATCACCAGTAGGCTCAAGGCTACGTCCAAAGGATGCTGTGCTGGACTCTGGCGCTGGCACAGGAAGCACAGCTGACAACTTCGACAGTGGGGAGGTGTCGGACAACAGAGAACGACTCATTGCCCAAGTGGTCAAGAACAGCCACAAGCGCCTGATTGCCCAGGTTGCCAACCTGCTGGCTGAGCATCAGGCATCATTGCTACGCGAGCTGCAGCAGATGGCAGAGCTGTCTGCAGACGTGAAGATAATAAATGAATAAAACAAATAGTCAGGTGTCCATGCACATGTGTTTTGGCGTCCCAATGTCAAAATGTTGCTGACAAGCACCTCTGCAAAATGGTGCTCTCTTTAAAGAGTAAGGGGCAAAGGCTAAACAAAAGCACCACACACAAGGCTTCATCTCTTCCACCTCCTCTTCCTCTGGTAGTAGGTTGGATTTGCCTTGCAGAGGTAAGCAGTGGTGGAAGAAGAGAGGGGGGTAATGGGGCAAGATCAGGAAGGTCCAAGCCCTGGACAAGGTAGCTGTAGGGTGGTAAGATGTAAGAGGTGGTGGTAAGATAAATGTAAGGGGCAGGTAGGGAGGGAACTCAGCAGCTGGTAGGGCGCAGACCACTCACCTTAGTGGACTGGGTGAGAAACAAAGTGAGGTGAGTCTGCTCACAGCTCTTAATGTCTTTAAGGAGATCTACTTCAGCTTCCTAAGTGTTAGTCACACTCATGAAGACATGGGTCAACTCTTCTCCACAGTACACAAGAATCATGTATGGTGGGGCAGTCCACACAGCAAATGGCCCTGCTGCCAAGGAGACATGTCTCCTGACAATTGCCTGTCCTGATGACCCTGCTGCTGTCAACTGCCTGTTTGGGCAAAGTCTTTGGCATTAGTGATCAAGGTACCCACAACATGCACCCATTTGTGAGGAAGTAGAGCTGGTGTGGGTGTACATTGTCTGCAAGGAGATGTGTGATAGGGTGCAGGAGAAGTACAGGGCGCTACTAGAACTGAAAAGCAGTGGCAAGGAGGAGGTGAAAGAGGAGGTGGCAGTGGAGGAAGGCAAGGCATCAGCTAGTGGGTGGCAGGCATGTATAAGCACAATGGAGAGGTACCATTGTTTTTAGGCCTGTTCATGTTGTCCTGTGTATTGCTTTGATCACTAATATTCCTCTTCACTCAGCCACTGGGCATCAGATGGGTGCCACTGCTTTGGTTGATAGCTTTTTGCTGATGGTGTGGCAGCTACACAACCTCCCATGCCCAGCAGTGTACCACCCTTCTATGGGGCTTTGGTGCCCTGACTCCTGGCATTTGAAGTGGTATTGAAATCTTGCTCACCAATTAATTGGTTGTGCCTTTGTTAGGTGATGCATGAGCTGCAGGGAGTGTGGTCAGTCCCATCCAGCCAGGAGCTGCCTCACACACCACCTCCTGCAAAGAAGGCTCACTTGGACCAATGTACCTATAACTTGCACTTATTTGAAATGAGAGGTCACAAATGACAATGGGACATTCTTGATTTATAGGGCAGTTTTGAAGATTTGGAACTGAATCTGTGATATTGACATGCTGAGGCAGGCTGAGCGCCACCCTGCAGGCTTCTCTTCTTCAATGTTGCTCATGTCTTTCTCCTTATCATTGTCATCCTCATCAAATCATGGCTGCTGGGATTGATTGCTGACCACTTTGTCCTTCTCAACCTCTTCTTCAGCCTGTCCCTCTCCTTCTCACCAATATCCACATAATCTATGATGCTGTCTGTCCCAATTGACATCTTGCTGGATCTCATAGGCCAACTCATCATCCTGGGACCCTGATGTTCAACATGTCAAGCACAGCAGATGGTAAGCAACATTCTGGCATACATGGGTACCTTCCCACACCCCTTACCATCATCACCCATCCAGTCCAATGGGAGCTCCTGGCAATGGGAGCTCACAGGTTAAATCTGACAAACACATTAGGACTGGGTCTCCTTTCTGGAATTCACCACCAGCATGCTGCATGGACTGTCCCACTGCCACAAATATGTTTCATCATTCACCAATGTAAACTTGCAGTCATTTGAAATGAGAGGTCCAGTCATTTTGAAAAGTGATTTTGTTTGTGAGTTTAAGCTCATAAAAATGGTTTTGATAACACAAAAATGGTTTATTTAACAATAACATCACAAATTGGATGCATCTTGAGATATGGCAGATCAAAATTCCATCATAATGAGAGATATGATACAGGGCCAGCAGTCAAAGTCAAATTAGTTTGGTGTGGTTGGCATAATGTGAGGATTA
>NW_004457301.1:22046-25367 GCF_000313135.1 Acanthamoeba castellanii str. Neff | reverse complement strand
TGTCAATGTCAGAGTTGTGGCTTCTGTCCCTGCTCTGGCTCCTGCTCTGGCTCCTGCTCTTGTGGCGCTTGTGTTGCAATCCACAGCTGTGCTTGTGGCAGTCATTGTGGGCACTGCTGCATCTGTGGGTGTGGGTGTTGGTATCCTCATGATCTCAATGCTTTCTCTTGTGCAATGGTTCTGAGTGAGGGGTTGTGGAGAGCTGGGACTGCTGTTGATTTTGAGAGTCAGTGATATATTTCATTGCATACACATACATGATGAAAAAAGGGCATGGGTGAATGAAAACCTGTGTAGGGGTGCTAGGAGCTGATGCTGTGGAAGAACAGGGTGAAGGTTGAGAAGAAGTGGAGGTACTGGATGAGGTGAGTTGATGCACCACTGTCCAGGCTGCTGTAGTCCAGGATGTGATGTCAGATGGGTTGGAGTGAATGAGGATGCTGTCAATAGCACTTGCAATGATGTTGGTCTTGGTTTCATTCAGTTGCACAGAAGCTCCATTGATGTGGTAGCTGAAGTTGAGATGGAAGCAGGCATGAAGTGGAGTAGCACGAAGTGGAGTGTAGTCAAGAACACTTCATGGTTTGGTGCTTGAGGCGTAGGCAGTGAGGACAAGCTGATAGAAGACATGACCTATTGTTGGTAGGAAAGCAGGTGAGAAGAGCATGTGCCACCAAGTTACATGAGCAAAATACATACTCAGTTGATGCACTTGAGGAGCAATGTGGACCCACTTTGGGTTCCACCTCTTGATGAGGGAGGGCTTCTTGTAGGCCATGAGCTTGGGAATCTTGGCGATGTCCTGGACCAGCAGCAACTCTGGATTGAAGGTATAGGACTTGTTCACTCAACTGATGAAGATGGTGTAGAGGCCTGCATGAGTATCATGTACACATACATGATGAGTTGTCAGCATATTTCTAAAAAGGAGTAAGCTGTGGAAGGGGTAATGAAGAGCAATAAGTCATCACATATGCATACACAATGCAATGTACCATTGTGTTGGACCCCACCAGCACTCTTGGAGCAGATGTTGGGGATGCTCCCTGAGATGAGATGCAGAAGCTGCCAGGGGCTATTCTTGTCAGCAAGGAGGTTGAGAAGAGCCGCCATTTCCAGCACATTGGTTGTCAGGATGGCAGCAAAGCAGTCTGTGTGGTGAGACAGGTTAGTAATCAAACACATGAGCCTTGATTTGGAGAGCAGTCATACCACATTGATTCAGATTGGTGTAACCCATCATCTGGTTCAGCCTGTGCTGATCCCAGTGGCAAGTGGATGCATCAATGGAGATGTCACACAGGACAATGTTGACTAGCTTGGGATTCATGCAAGTGACCCAGAGCTGTTCAATGCACTTGTGGAGGAGCTTCTGGTCAGATCTGGTTTCATTGTGTGTTCATGCTGGCTTGAAAGGTTCTTCTGCTGAGTTGGTGGATTTCCTCTTACCTTTAGCCTTCACTCTACATTTCTCCTTTTCTTCAGCTTTCTCCTTCTCCTCTTTTTCCTTTTGAATCCTCTCTTGCAACTCTTGGATAACATCTTTGATTTTGATGTGTGGATTGCTAAGGATCAGAAGAAGTTGCTCCTGGTCACAGGCAATGTGATGATCCTAATGTAAATCAAGCAATTAGATTGGCATATATTGACTGCACTTCATTGTGTATGTGTACATGATGAAAATGATGGAGCATATATTGACTACAATTCATTGTGTACGCATATGTGATGAAAGAACTATGCAAAAGGAGAACATACCCACTCTCCAGTAGCCACCTTGTTCTTGAGGTGGATGAAGTCCCTATCCATGAGGCGTGTAGCCACCTTTCTCGCCTTGCTCAACACATCTCTGGCAGGCAATGAGGAGCTCCTTGAAGGCTGGAAGAGAGTACAGTCAGCACAACAGGATAGTTATAAGAAATACTGGTGGGGAGCATACCGTTCTTGCTGATCTTGTACTTGTTGCCTGCTTGGATCTGCTTGTGCTGTTTGGTTGAGATGTGCTTGAGGACATGAAGCAGAATTGGATCAGAAATTGAGTGATTGTGAAGATAGAGGGGCATGATTGGCATGGGTTCTTTGGATTCAGCATACAAATTCTCAAGGTAGGCGGCACTCTTGGGCCAACTGTCAACATTGAGGAACTTCTTCATGATGCCAGTGTAGTTGCACAGATTTTCTTGTAGCTTCCTCTGTTCTGCCTCATTGAGCTTCTGAGCCTCAGGCTGCATGAAATAGTGGAGTTAGAAAGTGTTTGGAAGTTTGTAATTTTCTGTTGTGTACATATATGTGATGAAATGTACCATTGAGCTGATGAGCTTCTTCCAGTTGATGGCTCACTTGCCTTGAGTAGTGGTCCAGAACTTGTCAGTGCATAGGGTGTCATGGTACTGGAAGAAGTCCTCCCACTCATCCTTGTGAACTGCAGCCTCATTGTGCATGTGGTTCCAGCCCCATGTGAGGATGTGAATGTTGTCTTCTGAGACCTTGTTCTGGAAATGGAGAAAGGGTATTAGTTGGAGCAGGGACATCATCAAAGTGAGTCAGAAAAAGAAAAACATACATCAACAATGTCACAACACCACTTGAAAGACTTCCCAGGGAAAAGCCACCATGCAGTCTGAATGCAATGATTGCCATCAATGATGCAGTACTCAGGCATCCCATCTTTGAGGATGCACTGAGAGGGAGGCAGCTCTTGAACAAGCAGATGCTCCATCGTCAGAACACCCATCTCATTCATCAATGTTGAGAGAACTCTGTGTCCTCTAGTGGTCACCAACCAATGAGTGCCACTCTTCATCATTCAGTCAATGTCAATTGTCACAGTGTTCATCTTTACATGATCCACACAGAGGACACCATAATGCTTGAGGAGGGCCTCCTCTGGAGGCATGGAGAGCTCCTCTTCTGTGGGCTAGGAGGAGATGAATTAGCAAACATTCTATTGTGTATGTGTATGCAATGGATGGAATGCTGCTTGCAGACTGGGTAAGGTTGTCACTCATGTTGTTGTGTGTAGGTTGGAAAAGAATAATGACCATTGTACCATGTTCAGCCTTAAAAGGACTACGCTCAACCAATGAGATTTTTTGCAGACATTTCTTAAAAAGTGTTAGGATCAAGGCCACCAATGGTGACAGCCCACTCTGAAATTTCACTGTCTTCATGGGCGAGATGTCATTGGCTGCTGGTTAGATGGTAGACTGGTTTGTGTTGACACTAACTTCAATTCTTATCCTACCCTCTCATCCCACCACATCTCTCAACTGCTCACCCATGGAAGCATCAGACAGTGATACCTGGTTGGTCCCATACTTC
>NW_004457301.1:16131-17118 GCF_000313135.1 Acanthamoeba castellanii str. Neff | reverse complement strand
GGTGCAGCTCTCCTGAGCCTTCCCTACATGAAGAACTGCTGCAACATTTTCGAAGCCTACATCGCCTCCTTCAAGTACGAGCTGAACCTCATCATCATCATCATACACATGATCGAGCAGAGGCTGCTCATGTGCCCACTGCATTGGCATTCACTCACCAGTTGTTGGCACGCAGATATCTGGGCGCCGAGGCCTCTCCGCTGAGTCGGTCAATGTTCGACGCACTGCGCGAGAATGCCGAGAAGCGCATGTTCGAGGTCATAGACCGAAAGATCGACGAGCTCTTCGATAACGTCGACATCAACTGGTGCACACGCCCACCTCCCCTATCCTATTTTCATTTATTCACTCATTCTTACACTCCCTGTATTTGCTTCGTCGTAGGGCACCACAAGCGCCGTCCAAGGAGCCCCGGGATTGGGTTGGTGGTACGTTTTTCCCTTCTTCTTCGTCTTCTTAACAACTGGCCTCATTGTCGTTGTTGATGTGTGTTGTGATGACCTAATCGTCTTGGCCTCTCAAATTTGCAGAGTTGTTCCTCTACTTGCAAACGACGTTGGCCGTGTTCGATCCGTTGCGGCAAGAGTTGCGGGACGAGATCGCGCTCGAGGCGTTCAATCGCATGGCCATCTGCTTGCGGGTACCGCACAGCAATCCCTCCACGCATGCGACCGAGTGCCCTCCCCTGTCGCTCACACCACCCACCGCCTCTGTGATGACTCGCGGACCCAGAACATGGTCTACAACAACGATGCCAAGCGCATCAACAGGGCGGCGATACAGAGTCTCGACAACGACCTGCGGTACGCGGAGGGCTACATCCGGCAGTGGAATGTCTCCTCCCTCCAGAACTCCATCCAGGAACTGCGCCAGGTGCGAAAGCGAAACAACGCCTTATTCTCCTCTATACGCTCATCCCCCTGACTCTCGTTTCGGTGCTGGTCGTGTGTACGTTGGTCGCAAACAGCTGGTGAACCTGCTGCTGGC
>NW_004457301.1:13934-16110 GCF_000313135.1 Acanthamoeba castellanii str. Neff | reverse complement strand
ATGCCCTGGGCATTAATGAGGGAGTGTGCAGTAAATTTGTGGTGGTGGGTGTGAGTACAGCATGTTACCAAGCAGATTTGCCTTGCCAAGTTGGGATCTGGTGTGAGAGGTAGTACCTGCACTCTGAAAGGCACAGTGGATCTTGCCATCACAGTTGGTTATGATGGAAGTCACAGTCCACCCATCAACAGCTAATCTGCAACCCATTTCAAAGGCAGCTGTGTACTCCATAATGGTTGAGGCACCAGTGTAATCCTGCCCATGGATGATGGTCTCAATGTCAAGAAGCTGTGTGCAAATATCATAGAATAAGATTGAGTTGTTGGGAGCTTTGGTGGGTGGCAGATGTTGTTTTGACCAGGAATGGTGGGTTACCTTGCTGGTCATCAGATCCTTCATGATGAGCACACAGCTTGGTCATCAGCACTGCCCATACCAAGTGCTGTGGTGATGTTAGGTCATTGGAGGAGGCTGGTAAAGGTGTTTTTGTGGGTGAGCGTGGTGATGTGCATGTTCAGAGTTGCAGATGGGGCAGGTGGGTGGGATGAGGTACCCATGAATTCAAGTTTCAACAAGTTGCTCCTGCACTGTGTGCAGGTGATGGTGGTGCCAGTTGTGATGGCGCCAACCTCTCTGAGCTGCACAGACAAGGGCCCATGGCAGGTCAAGCAATACTGTTTGGCATATGCCCACTCTGCAATGCGCAAAAGCAGGGCTCTGCTGATGATGGTGTTGGCCCAACCCATGGTCATGGGAGCAACCAAAGGCAGGGGCTTCAGTGCTGGCACACGTTCAAGGTGTGAAGTGAGTTGTTCAGTCTGTGACTCATGAGAGAAAATGATGGTGGAGCGGTGAATAGGAGTAATATTGGAATAGAACAAATGTGTTCAAAGAGTGTCCATACCAAGAACTCATGGCCACAGGAGTCTGGACAGTGATGGACAAGAGTGGCCAGCAGGGACAGGGTCAAAAAAGTGGTACCTAAAGGTAGAGGGCAGGTGGTTGGCCAAGGAATTCACATGAGAAGAGGGAGGGAGGGAGGGAGATTGGCACAAGCAAAGCAAGAGAGACAGATAGCAAAAAGGATGAGACATACCCATCCACTTGTGCTTGTCTTGCTGACCTTGCACCTCTTGGACTGCCCTTTCCATGTCATCACCATTGGCAAAGCACCAGGACACCAAAACAGATGCTGGCATCAACTGCGCCATCAGAATGGGAGTCATGGTGCTTGCGCTGACTCTGATGGCTGCTGTGGTGGTTGAAAAGCACAGAAGGATTGTGGTGCCACAGCATTGCCATTGGAGGTACACCAAAGAGAGTGCCTGCAACTTGGACTGCTCATACTGCTTGTGCAATGTTGAAGTGGAAAGTACAGCACCTGCTTCTCTGCTTCAAGCATCTTGTGCAAGCACTGCATGGCCCCAGCCATCACCATCACAGAGCAGCAGTGAGCACAACAGAAAGATGTATTTTCTTCTCTGCCATGAGACAGGTAAAATAAACCAACAGACATAGCAGGAAGGATGGTGCTGAGGGAAATCATAGAAGATGAGCGTGGGCCAGAAATCCCAGGTACCTCAAATTAGCATGCCCTCAATTCCCATTGGTGGCACATTGATTGTGGCGCACACATGTTGTTGCTGTGGCTTGCCTGCCATCCATGGCATTGGCCATCTTGTGCAGAATGTGCATTGAAGGTACCACAGTCTGATGGTCCAATCACTGGCCCACCACCTAAAGCCTGAAACAGGTGATCCCATAATGGTGGAATCAACTGGACAGTGCAGGTAATACTAGAGCACCACACCACCTTGTCTGGTGGGTGGGTAGTGGCTGGTGCGGTGTCCTGCTGCTTCTAGTTCCTAGAAGCAGCAGGACACTGCACCAGCCAGGAAGAAGAGTATTTTTGTTTTGGTTGTCTGAAGAACTACTTATGTGGAGACCTCAGTACCATGAGGCACATGCCCTGTGCTGCAGGTGCTCACCCTCTACAAAGATTCTTCATGTGGCACATTTTACTTGAGGCATTTGCATCTTCACATGAGCTGTGAAAGGTACAAAAGATAAAATAGAAGGCAAGGTTGTTTATTCCAGGCGCATGAAGAGATGTGTGAATGATGGAAGGCACAACATGTGTTAAGCACTAGGGGGTGAGGAATGTTGATGTAGATCA
>NW_004457301.1:12109-13899 GCF_000313135.1 Acanthamoeba castellanii str. Neff | reverse complement strand
GATGCTGAATTTCGTTGAGGCTGATGCTGAGGGCCAGCCACTTGTCCCTGGGCTGGGTGTTGATGATTCAAGGTACCTCAACAAGTGATGCCCCCTTCTTGTGAGCAAACCTCATGGTGGTGTTGAGGGCTGTGGCAACCACATTCACCCATTGGACAGGCAGGTGTACCACCAGCACTAGAGCGTCACTCCACTCAGTGTTCAGATAAATTAGCACATGATTGTGGCTTGTGTGCAAGTAGAAGAAGAGCTGGTGTGAGGAAAGCAGCAGAGAAGGGGGAAACAAAAAACAGGACTTACCTCAGGTACCTCTGGCACTTACTCTGAGGTGCTTTCTCCAACTCCCATGTCTCAATGCACACTGTGACTGTTGCAACACGTGGTGTTGCCAAATCAGGTGTTTACATTAATTTTTACAGTGTCATCTGCTTTTGTTGTGGTTTCTCCATCTTTTATGCCACAGACACAGCCATGCAGACCAAGATGAAGTGGGAGTGACCAAGACAACATGTAGTTGTACCCATTTCAATCATTTTGTCTCAACAAGAAGAAGATGGTGAAGAGCAGCAGTGAACCCTACTTCAACTGTACATGATTGGGGGGTGCTGCTGATGATGTGGGGTTATATAAAAATGTGCTGCAATCATAATACCTTGTTCAAATGATTCAACTTGATTGCTTGTGTCCTCACTTTTTGTGTACCCACAACAACAGAGGTGTTTTGGTACCACTTTTGTGATGTAAGCCTGATTTATGTGAAAGATGAATGAGTCAAGCCGTTCCACAGTGTCATGTCCCTTGCACGCCTTGTCATTGTGTTGGTGGACCTAGTGCAGGAGCTGCCTGGAGGTAAGCTTGTGTCTCAAGCACCAAACAACAAGTTGGGGCAGAAACTCTCAATGCTGAGCATTCAGTTGCTCACATGCCTGTCTTGTTGCTACCTGGTGTGTGCATCTTGTGCCTCTGATGTATGTATGTCAGTGCACTCCTTCGCTAACAACATGACTGCTTGTACTTGTGGGGGTGGCTGGTGCAGTATAACTTTGAGATTGACAGTGAACAGGACTGGGAGGTTTGGCCACAGGCCAAGAAGAGCACTGCAAGGCTGAACTTGCTGCTCTACATTGCTTGGTGGTACCTGGAAAAGGCTGTGTGCTACCTGCTTGTCATGTGACTTTGCTCTTGCTGAACTGAATGATTGAAACACATACTTGTGGCGGTGGGGCAGTCCATGCAGCACACTGGTCCTGCTGCCAAGGCAATGTGTCTTCTGACCATCACCTGTCCTGAGGACAATGCTGAGGTTGACTGTGTGTTTGGCTGGGCCAAGTTCTTTGGTGTTAGTGATCAGGGTACCTTTCACAAGCCACCCCATTTTACATTTCAGTGAGTCTCATTCAATAATGGGGGTTATCATTGTGCCTCCAACACAATAGACGCCCACCTGTCATGGAACTTTGAATGGTCACATGAGCATGTGGAGCTCTTTCATGCACAAGAAGCGGTATTCCAGCAAGGAGAGCCAGTGTGGGTCTATGTTGTCAGCAAGGACATGTGCAATCTGGTGGAGGAGAAGTACAGGGCTCTTCCATCTGCAAAAGTTGGCAGCAAGAGGTTGGAGGTGGAGGCGGAGGTGGAGGTGGAGGAGGAGGAGGAGGAGGAGGAAAAGGTGGTGGAAGGCAAGGCACCAGCTAGTACCCAGTGTATTATGTCTATTGCTTCAACACAACATCCTTGATGGGTGCCACACAAGTGCAAGCACTGCAGGAGGAGATCCAGCAGATCAACAG
>NW_004457301.1:6557-9887 GCF_000313135.1 Acanthamoeba castellanii str. Neff | reverse complement strand
AAGCACAGCAGATGGTAAGTGACATGCTAGCATACATGGGTACCTTCCCATGCCCCTTGGCATCATGTTGCTAGTGCCAACTGTGGGGGAGGTACTGCATAGGCGGTCATACACCTCAAGGTTCTTATGGTGAGGGTTTAGTGCAGCCACAGACACCCTTTGCATCACCCTTTTCTGGTATGGCACACTTTGTTGCCTCCTTTGTTTATAGCATTTCTCTCCTGCGGCAGCATGTTGGGTGCTAACCCTAGCAACAATGACAATCACATTTTGCTGACATCTCCTGGTGATAAGAGCTCATGTGTTGCACCTGACAAACACACTGGGACTGGATGGGTGAGTTGAATTCTAAAGAAGTACTGCACAAAAGTGTGGCCAGGTACCACTAGGAACACTTGGCGTAGGGGCACCAAAGTGGCTGTAGAGGGGTGACACACTGCCCAGCATCATCTGCCCCATCCAGCCAGGGGCATTACCCATCATCACCTCCAGCAATGAAGGCTCACTTGCCCCAATGTACACCAACATCACTCTTGCAAGCACAACCTTTCATTGAACTGAAAGCATGTTGCCATGTTGAACATCAGGGTCCCAGGACATGAGTTGGCCTATGAGGTCCAGCCATCCCCCAAGATGCAGATTGGGACAGCATGCTAGATTATGAGGACATGGGCAAGAAGGAGAGGGACAGGCTGAAGAAGAGGAAGCAAGTGGAGAAGGACAAAGCAGAAGACAGTGATCAAGGGAAGATGCCCACCAAGGATATCAGGACCAAAGGTAAGTGCAAGGTGGAAACAACGCCCAAGGAGAGTGATGAAGGTAGTGAGCTGGAGGCTCTGGGCATCCAGGAAGAGGAGGAGGCAGAGGTGGAGGGCATTGTGGAGGAGCAGGAGGAAGAGTGAAAGACCAAGGCACTGGCCAAGACACCCACCAAGCAGGCTGTGAAGACCCTGCTCAAGGGCATCCTCAAGTGCAGCAAGGAGGAAATGAAGCCCATGGCGCCCAAGGAGTGCAAGGGGTATAAAGGGTGGCTCCATGTTTGTGTTACCCACAACATAAAATACAATCATGAGTATACATATCCAAATGGCGCACCTGCATTCATACACAACAAATACTCACCCCACTCACCTATCCCCCCTCCTTGCCACCACACAACCAGTTTTGTGCACCACCACAACCAGGGGGATTTCACCAATGAGCCACAGGTGCTGCACAGGTGGAAAGAGCTATGGTACCTGTGACCACAAGGTGGTTGTTGAGAACTGGGAAGAGGTTGCCAAGCAGCAATTTGGGGCAGGTCTGTTTCTTTGATGTTCTTGCCAGTTTGCCATAATGGCAGCTGGCTTTCTAACTGCTGACCAAGTTTCAAGGTAAACCCAATTTGAACAGGCATCTGCACATTGTTTCCACTAACACATGTGTGGTCTCCATTACGCCTTTGAAACAGCCTCTGCGATGAGGTAGCAACCTCCATGGGGATGCATGACATACTTGCAGGGCAGATAAGTGCTTCAAGGTGAGTTGACATGCTGGAGTGAAAATTGCAGCCAGCTGCTGAACAAATTTGGCCTTGACTGATGAACTCATCATGTGCCAAATGCTGAAGGACATGCTCTCAGAACAAGGTTGTGAAGAGTGCTGGTACCATTTCTTGAGCAATGTGATCTTGCATTTGCCTGCAATAAATGCTGTACACTTCCTGGATTGGCAGTTCTCCCACATGCCTTGCAGTACGCCCACCCAACCAATAACACTCACCCAATACACATTACCTCACCAATCACTCCATGTAATGGTGCATCTTGTCTTGTGCTGCAGCCTCTCTTTCATCTCACCACATGCAATCTTGCCGCAGCATCATTGCTTGGCCAGACTCTGGATGCCTGGGCCATGAGAAAGCATGCTGATTGTGGACATGCTGAGGTGCCATTTTGTTGTTGGTTTCTTGTTGACCATGCAAGCCAGCATGGCAGGGTACACATCACCACCACTCCTACCTCTGCTCCTCTTGTGTCATGGCTCACACACTGTGCACCACAGATGACAACAATGGTAAAGCAGTTGGTGGTCCAGGCTAAAGTGCCTGTAAAGAATGAGCTCAATGAATCCCAGCTCAACTTCTTCATGAACAGTGGTACCTTGGACAAGTTCCAAGTGCACAACCTACCTACCCTTCACTGCACACAGCTTTTTGTTGATTGATTCTGTGTTTGCCATGCCCAATCTATCAGATGTGGATGTGTGTTGTCAATCAGTATCCAGGAGACCTCATCATCATCCACCCAGGTACCTGGTATGCTGCTCACACTGTGGTATGTCCAAGCGCCTTGCACCTGAACAGACATTTGGATACAGCTGCTCACTAATGGAAGTTCTATCTTGTGCACCTCCAAGGCTGACTGTGTGGCCATTGAGTGGCTGCTCCTTATTCCTGACCTTTCCTTGATCTGTGAGATGGTACCCATGGGAACAGGGATGTTGGCAGGACCCCACCTCACCCTACTTCTTTGGAGCCTGCTGTGTGTGGTGCCTGATGAGTCATCATGGTACTGCTACCTCATCCTCAATGCACTGTGCTTGATTCCTCAACATTCTCATGAGAATGGTGTTTTGTGTCCTCCTTGTGTTGCCACGTCTTCACCAGAACACACTTGAAGTGATGAGTGTCTTTGCCCACTGCAGTGTGCCTGAGATCATTACTGCTCTGGCTTGAACCTTTGACCAGCTCATTGCTTGTCCAAGTGCTACACACCCAAAACACTGTGTCTGGAAAAAGGTGATAGTGGTACTTTTTAATGAAACTAAAAACAGGTGTACAGGAGATAAAAACACTGTGGAATTTGAATGTACACAGAGAAGAGAAGTTTTATTTACAGGTGTCTAAATATTTCTTGAAGGGTGGGTGGGGGAACTCTGGTGTTGGCGTTAAAGTCAAAGCCACAAGCTAAAACAGACCCCATTGGAACAGTGCTTTCTGAGCCATGGTCAGTCCAGCGTCCATTAGTGAAGTTCCACCAGTGGACATGGAGCCTCTTATGGAGAATGCTGATGATCTTGCATATCCAAAAGTCCTGAGTGTCTTCATCAGCATCAGCCCAGACAGCAACCCACTGACCAGGAGCAAAGTTGAAATGTTGGACTTGGGGTGTAGTCTGTGTGTGGACAACCTTGACCCTGGTTTGGAGACAGAACAATGGACCATCAAGGAGAGGATTAGTGATGGGGTGAGCTGTGAGTCCATCAAAAATCAAGTTATTGCAGGTGGGTTGGGAGCTTGAAACAAGAGCCTCATGTGCTTCAAAGATATCAGCCCACTCACTAAGCTCA
>NW_004457301.1:0-915 GCF_000313135.1 Acanthamoeba castellanii str. Neff | reverse complement strand
CATGATGCCTGTGTAGTTGTGCAGATTTTCTTGTAGTTTCCTCTGTTCTGCCTTGTTGAGCTTCTCTGTTGTTGCCCAGGACAACTGGGCAATGAGTGATTGATCATCAACACTCCACGTGGGTGCCTTGATTGGAGCCACCTCTTTAAGTTTCCAAATTGGCCCAAGGCAACACCAGCAGGAGACAGCAGAGTGACCAGGACCCTTGCAGAAGGTACAGTTGTTCAGGGATGAATGTCTCACCTTGATGTGGGGTTTCCCTTGTTGGGTGGTTGGGTACCTGAGTTGGAGAGAAGGGCAGTGTCCTGCTGGCTGGGATGGCTTGCATGGATCTTGGTCTCTTCTTGGCAGAGTCTGTTGTGGATGGTGGCCAGATTGAGATGGTCTGCATGTTCCAGGACTAATAGTCAACAGGAGCACAGCAATGTGGCAGCAATGGTGCCAGGTGGAACATAAGTCATCATTGAGTTCATGGTTGAGATCTTCTCAGTGCTGAAGCTGAAGATTAATCACATCACATGAGACCTTGAAGAGACATCTGATTCCAAGGAAGGTACTTCTCACAAAGAAGGGAGAGAATGACAACAGGATCCCTCACTTCATGGAGACTGGCCTGGATGGATGGGGTGAGAGTGGCCAGAATGAAGCCTCTGGCCTTAGCACACTTGCTCTATTGCTTCCTATAGTGCTCTGTATGAATCAACACACAAATACTGGAGGGGTCAGTGGATGCAAAATATCACCAAAATGATCACCATGTGAAATCTGTGTTGGGGAAGAGGATTTTGGGCAATCACTGGTATTTGGGCTCACTGTTCTGTTGATGGGTGGTGTTCATTCTTGTGTCCTTGCTCTCCTCTGCCCACCAATCCTGGGATGCAACACAGGACAATGCAAGGAAGTGGCAACAAGATG
>NW_004457302.1:72528-74974 GCF_000313135.1 Acanthamoeba castellanii str. Neff | reverse complement strand
CGAACCAGGATGAGGTAGTCGGCATAGTTGCCTGTGAAGGTCGGGAGGTCGATGGTCACGCGTCGCACGAAGGGCTTGTTGAGCTGCACTCCGAACTCTCGCTTGCTGCTCAGGTGCAACAACGCAAACGTCCCCAGCAGGATGAGACCTCGTTGTGCTGCACCAAAGAAAGAGTAATTTAGAAAAACGCCTTTTGTGTGAGTAATAGTAATAGTAAAAAGAAGGAGGGGGAAAGACAAAAGAGGGGGGGGGAGCACGCGTACTGATGTCCTTACGGCCCTCGTGGAGGTAGTGCAGGATGGGGTCCAACACCTTGGTCACGTCCCCCTTTGTGAGCAGCCAACGGAAGAAGCCCTGTCCGCCACAGACCAACGAACAACGACGCATTGTTAGCGATCACCGCCACAAGAAGCAAAACCAGTTACCAGCACCAACCAACCAACCAGCACACAAACTACGTTCGCGCTTAATAATTATAGAGTACCTGGTTCTCCTGGATGAGCTTCCAGAAGAGCATGAGGACCTCCTGGTGGCAGGAGACCTGCTTCGTGGAGTTGGGGAGGTAGGTGTTGTGCGCGCGGATCGGGTTGGAGAGGAGCTGGTGCATGGCCTCGTAGATCCACTCATACTCGCGCACCTGGTCCACCGTCTTGAGGTACTCCACGAATATGTTACGCGCGCCGCCCGGCCGCATGATCAGAGTCGAGGGCTCGTGGTTCAGCAGCACCGCCAACACCTGTGTGTGTCGTATGTCGTCCATGTGCGTGTGCGGTGTTGCGTGAGTGGGTGAGCTCACGTGGGGAGCAGAAAGTGGAAGGCCGCACCTGCAGCGAGGTGTCGGCGAGGCCCTCCCGGCTGTCGGTGAAGATGACGTGGTTGTAGGGCATGCCCCAGCCGACGGGATCGTACGAGAGCGCGGTGTTGAGCAGCGAGTAGAAGATCGCGAGCGAGTGATAGGACGTGTTGCACGCCACAATGTCCAGCCACTTGTTCACGTACTTGCCGGTCTCCTCCGGGGTTCTGGCAATGGGTTGCGCGCACGTCAGCGATGTGCGTCATGTGTGTTGCGTGCGTGTGCGGTGGTGCGTGTCTGGTGGCTTTGTTTCTCACCTGTAGAGCGCCTCCGAGAAGAGGACCAGGAAGCAGCGCAGCACCTCCGTACGGTTCGAGTGCATGTGCGCCGCCGTGGGAAGTGTCTACCAAACATGCGCGACGACAGTTGTCAGTTATCGACAGCCGCACGCGCCGATGAACACACGACACACACGACACGCATACCACATCCATCACACAACGCTCACGCACTGCGTGCACGGTGAGAGGAGGTCACGTACGTCCTGCACGCCCACGCCGGGCTCCCAGACGTGCTCGAGAGGGAAGGTCTCGGCACTCTCGGCGGGCACCTGGTTGAGCGGGGAGACGGTGAAGTTGGGGTAGAACAGCAGGTTCACGATCGCGTTCAGAAGGCGGATGGCCAGCGGGTCTGTCGGGTCCTCCCCCTTGAACAGCAGCGCGTCGGCCAGCACCCCGGCGGCCGGTTCGTACGTCGGCGACTGGCTAGTCGCAGCGGGTTCGACCGCAGCGACAGCGTCAGTGGTGGGCTGATTGTCGCCACTTTGAGGCTGTGCGGCGCTGCTCTCTGCCGGGGCCTCAGCAGCAGCAGCGTCGGCGCTGGTGCTGTTCTCGGCGGGAGCGGGAGCGGCGGCGGTGACAGGCAGTTCGCTGCGCCAGAAGACGGCCTCGAGGAAGTCGTCGGACTGGTCCTCGGTGATGAAGGGCAGCAGACGCGTCACGAGTCGCACGCAGTTGAGGGCCGCCTTGTAGTCCGACGCCGTGTTCTTGGAGCCAGAGCCCACCACCTGTCGCATGCGCTTCACCACCTACATGCGCGCAGACGTACACGTGGACCCATAGACGAGGGACGTGAGCGTGGGGTACAACCAGATGATTCATGATGAGGGCGAAAGGGAAGATGGAGATTGTGAATCAGTAGAGGGACACTTTGTGAGGGAAGGAGGCCAACACAGGAGCTCTTGTGACAGAAGGATGGCACGTGATGCAGCAATTTCCATCCATAAAAGAAGAGGCTGGGTTCCACTTTACCTTGTTGAGAAGGATGGCGAGGTTGCGCGGGTGTTGTTGCTTCATATGGCGCACATCGTCAGGCTTCACGCTGTTGAAGATGTCCTCGACCGACCCCGGCATGGACCAGAAAGCATCCCAAAATTGGTCGTCATCAGGCGCGATTTCGCGCTCAACCAGAGCCCGCAAGTAGGAGGGGTAGTCTTGCTTCGATGCAGCGAGTCCCATCTTTCTCTACTCTGATGCTACCCACGACTGGGTCAGGCAAAGCTGGCGTCGCGCCACCTCAGCGCCACTGTCGGCAAGAAAGCAAGAGAATGTATGGAATTGACAAACTTTCTTCTGGCCCGAGAAGAAGTTCACG
>NW_004457302.1:66002-67590 GCF_000313135.1 Acanthamoeba castellanii str. Neff | reverse complement strand
AAGAAGATGGCGTGTCTGAACCCTGTTTGGCCCGGAGCTGGTGGCGCTTGCTGGGAGCTGTGGAAGTGTAGCCCGTACGGACCCTACTACTAGTCTTAGGGCTCTTCCTTTGTCTCTCTGCCTCTTTTTTCCTCATCCTTTTCTTTTCCTCTTCGCCCTCAAAGGTGTTGCGGAGACCCTTGCAACTTCAACGACGGCCTCTACTGCTGTACGGCGCCCTTCCCACTTCTTCTTCTTCTTCTTTCAAAACACATCATTTCACCTCGAGGCTCATAATGTTGTTGTTGTTGTTGTTGTTTGCAGGCTTCACGTGGTACTGCTGTACGCCCTGCAACCTCTCCAAGCTGTGGGCGCACACCCTGGAGCAGGACTGCCAGTTCATCAACCACTTCATCCCCACCTTCCTCTTCAGCTGGTACAGCGCTTTGCACTTTGCACCCACGCTCCTTTTTAGGCCAACAGTTGTAACAGTACGCAAACATGCGAGAAGTCAAAGGGAAGAGGTTGAGAGGGATTTCGGGCGAACCTTAAAATTGACCAACAGGGGCACAACTTCTTCTAAATTTCGATAGCGCTCCAACCTATCGGCCGTTGGCTTTTCGTTCGGTTTGGCTACATCAACGTCTCTCCACCACCTACAAAAAGGCTCTGCGAACCAGCATTCATCATTCAACCACAACAACTACAACTACCAACTCTTCAACCAACACCAACTACCACCAGCAACATGTCGTCGAACGAGCCCTCGAAGACGTCCGCCTACGGAGACAAGGCCATGGGCGCCGTGAAGGAGAACGCCGGCTGGGCCATGGGCAACAAGCAGATGGAGACCGAGGGCAAGGCCCAGGGCGCCAAGGGCGACGCCCAGCTCGAGGCTGCCAGGGCCGAACAGAAGGCCATCGGCGAGAAGGACAAGCTCAAGGGCAACATCAAGGAGACCGCCGGCAACCTTCTCGGCAATGAGCAGTGGCAGGCCGAGGGCAAGGGCGATCGTCTCAAGGGCGAAGCTCGCGAGAAGATGAACATCTAAGCTCCACCACCGCAACAACGCCCCATTCTTTCTTGTCGGTAGTGACGGTGATCATACTGAGTGTGCATCACACTTGATATCTCGTCCCACATAAAAAGAAACTATACACTCTACTTTTGTGTCTCCTTGTTTCAATTCAAGCGGTAGTGAAGGTTTGTGGGATCTGGTCCAAGGGTTATTATTTGGCAACACATGCTGGTATACTGCACAAACAACAAATAAATAATTGTAAAGGGGTGTACCCCTTCGCAAAAAAATAAAATGTAAAATAAAATACTCCGGATGTTTGTCTCTCTTTCGCTCTTTCTTCCTCTTCGTCGTGTCCACCATTCTCCTTCTTCTTATACATTGATGAGCAAGGAGGGCTGCTCCTGCCTCTTCGCCAGCCACATGACCTCGTACTCCTGGTTTTTGTTTGTGTCGAGGATGTGTTCACATCCCTGTCAGCAAACGCAGTGTGTATGGATATGCGGATATATGTAGAAATAATTTAAATGGATAGCTGGATATATTACAGTGGCGCAGGCGGTGAAGCACGTTGTGACGACGTGTATGTGT
>NW_004457302.1:65030-65572 GCF_000313135.1 Acanthamoeba castellanii str. Neff | reverse complement strand
CACCACCTTCCTCCTCATCGTCGTGACTATCATCCCCCCGCGGGTCGAGGAAGGGAAACGCACCCTGCATGCTCTCTCCATTGATGGCGCGCAGGAGTCGATTTCGGTCGTCCTCGTCGAGTGGTGGAAGCGCGCCGGCCTCCTCCATCTCCGAATCCTCCATCTCCAGGTCCGCCAGACTCTCGGCCATTTCCGTTTGCCTGGATTTACCAAAAGAGTGAGTGCAGAGATCACCGACGCCACATACACGACTCAACGTCAGAATATGTTGTTGTTGTTGTTGTTGTGTTTGGTGGGGGGGGGCAAGAACGTTAATGTACCGTTGTCGTTCCTTGACCTTGCGCATGGCCTCTCGCGAAAGGAAGAACAGCAAAACGAAGAGAATGACGGTCATGCCGATCTCAATGCCCAGCATGATCTATTACGTGGGTCGAGCGAGAGTGGCCGTCCAAAGGTAAATAAGTGTGTCTGAATACGCTGGAGCGATGAAGGAGTGTTCGAAGAAGAAGAAGAAGAAGAAGGTACCTTCTGCCAGAGGCCAA